>NW_028114104.1:0-152427 GCF_964289735.1 Phaethon aethereus | reverse complement strand
AGGGCAAGTGAGGACCAGCAAGACAATTCCTGCCTAGCACCTTCCTTGGAGGAGAGAGAGTGCAACGTTTCATTTTAGCATTTTGGCGCTCACGAGGGAGACACACTGCTTTGGCTGTTTGCAAGGCTAGCAAAGACCAGAGCCCCAGTCTTGCTGTTTATCTGCAATGACTGCCAGGGCAAGTGAGGACCAGGCAAGACAATTCCTGCCTAGCACCTTCCTTGGAGGAGAGAGAGTGCAACGTTTCATTTTGCTTTTTGGAGTGCCAGAGTGAGAAAAAGCAGAGTGCCTCTTTGCAAGGCTAGGAAAGACTGGAGCCCCAGTCTTGCTGTTTATCTGCAATGACTGCCAGGGCAAGTGAGGACCAGCAAGACAATTCCTGCCTAGCACCTTCCTTGGAGGAGAGAGAGTGCAACGTTTCATTTTAGCATTTTGGCGCTCACAAGGGAGACAAACTGCTTTTGCTGTTTGCAAGGCTAGGAAAGAGCAGAGCCCCAGTCTTGCTGTTTATCTGCAATGACTGCCAGGGCAAGTGAGGACCAGCAAGACAATTCCTGCCTAGCACCTTCCTTGGAGGAGAGAGAGTGCAACGTTTCATTTTAGCATTTTGGCGCTCACGAGGGAGACGAACTTCTTTTGCTGTTTGCAAGGCTAGGAAAGAGCAGAGCCCCAGTCTTGCTGTTTATCTGCAATGACTGCCAGGGCAAGTGAGGACCAGCAAGACAATTCCTGCCTAGCACCTTCCTTGGAGGAGAGAGAGTGCAACGTTTCATTTTAGCATTTTGGCGCTCACGAGGGAGACAAACTGCTTTGGCTGTTTGCAAGGCTAGGAAAGAGCAGAGCCCCAGTCTTGCTGTTTATCTGCAATGACTGCCAGGGCAAGTGAGGACCAGCAAGACAATTCCTGCCTAGCACCTTCCTTGGAGGAGAGAGAGTGCAACGTTTCATTTTGCTTTTTGGAGTGCGAGATTGAGAAAAAGCACAGTGTGTGTTTGCAAGGGTAGGAAAGAGCAGCGACCGAGTCTTCCTGTTTATCTGCAATGACTGCCAGGGCAAGTGAGGACCAGCAAGACAATTCCTGCCTAGCACCTTCCTTGGAGGAGAGAGAGTGCAACGTTTCATTTTAGCATTTTGGCGCTCACGAGGGAGACAAACTGCTTTGGCTGTTTGCAAGGGTAGGAAAGAGCAGAGCCCCAGTCTTGCTGTGTATCTGCAATGACTGCCAGGGCAAGTGAGGACCAGCAAGACAATTCCTGCCTAGCACCTTCCTTGGAGGAGAGAGAGTGCAACGTTTCATTTTAGCATTTTGGCCCTCACGAGGGAGACAAACTGCTTTGGCTGTTTGCAAGGCTAGGAAAGAGCAGAGCCCCAGTCTTGCTGTTTATCTGCAATGACTGCCAGGGCAAGTGAGGACCAGCAAGACAATTCCTGCCTAGCACCTTCCTTGGAGGAGAGAGAGTGCAACGTTTCATTTTAGCATTTTGGCGCTCACGAGGGAGACAAACTGCTTTGGCTGTTTGCAAGGGTAGGAAAGAGCAGAGCCCCAGTCTTGCTGTTTATCTGCAATGACTGCCAGGGCAAGTGAGGACAAGCAAGACAATTCCTGCCTAGCACCTTCCTTGGAGGAGAGAGAGTGCAACGTTTCATTTTAGCATTTTGGCGCTCACGAGGGAGACAAACTGCTTTGGCTGTTTGCAAGGGTAGGAAAGAGCAGAGACCGAGTCTTGCTGTGTATCTGCAATGACTGCCAGGGCAAGTGAGGACCAGCAAGACAATTCCTGCCTAGTACCTTCCTTGGAGGAGAGAGAGTGCAACGTTTCATTTTAGCATTTTGGCGCTCACGAGGGAGACAAACTGCTTTGGCTGTTTGCAAGGCTAGGAAAGAGCAGAGCCCCAGTCTTGCTGTTTATCTGCAATGACTGCCAGGGCAAGTGAGGACCAGCAAGACAATTCCTGCCTAGCACCTTCCTTGGAGGAGAGAGAGTGCAACGTTTCATTTTAGCATTTTGGCGCTCACGAGGGAGACGAACTTCTTTTGCTGTTTCAAGGCTAGGAAAGAGCAGAGCCCCAGTCTTGCTGTTTATCTGCAATGACTGCCAGGGCAAGTGAGGACCAGCAAGACAATTCCTGCCTAGCACCTTCCTTGGAGGAGAGAGAGTGCAACGTTTCATTTTAGCATTTAAGCGCTCACAAGGGAGACAAACTGCTTTGGCTGTTTGCAAGGCTAGGAAAGAGCAGAGCCCCAGTCTTGCTGTTTATCTGCAATGACTGCCAGGGCAAGTGAGGACCAGCAAGACAATTCCTGCCTAGCACCTTCCTTGGAGGAGAGAGAGTGCAACGTTTCATTTTAGCATTTTGGCGCTCACGAGGGAGACAAACTGCTTTGGCTGTTTGCAAGGCTAGGAAAGAGCAGAGCCCCAATCTTGCTGTTTATCTGCAATGACTGCCAGGGCAAGTGAGGGCCAGCAAGACAATTCCTGCCTAGCACCTTCCTTGGAGGAGAGAGAGTGCAACGTTTCATTTTAGCATTTTGGCGCTCACGAGGGAGACGAACTTCTTTTGCTGTTTCAAGGCTAGGAAAGAGCAGAGCCCCAGTCTTGCTGTTTATCTGCAATGACTGCCAGGGCAAGTGAGGACCAGCAAGACAATTCCTGCCTAGCACCTTCCTTGGAGGAGAGAGAGTGCAACGTTTCATTTTAGCATTTTGGTGCTCACAAGGGAGACAAACTGCTTTGGCTGTTTGCAAGGCTAGGAAAGAGCAGAGCCCCAGTCTTGCTGTGTATCTGCAATGACTGCCAGGGCAAGTGAGGACCAGCAAGACAATTCCTGCCTAGCACCTTCCTTGGAGGAGAGAGAGTGCAACGTTTCATTTTAGCATTTTGGCGCTCACGAGGGAGACACACTGCTTTGGCTGTTTGCAAGGCTAGCAAAGACCAGAGCCCCAGTCTTGCTGTTTATCTGCAATGACTGCCAGGGCAAGTGAGGACCAGGAAGACAATTCCTGCCTAGCACCTTCCTTGGAGGAGAGAGAGTGCAACGTTTCATTTTGCTTTTTGGAGTGCGAGATTGAGAAAAAGCACAGTGTCTGTTTGCAAGGGTAGGAAAGAGGAGAGACCGAGTCTTGCTGTTTATCTGCAATGACTGCCACGGCAAGTGAGGACCAGCAAGACAATTCCTGCCTAGCACCTTCCTTGGAGGAGAGAGAGTGCAACGTTTCATTTTAGCATTTTGGCGCTCACAAGGGAGACAAACTGCTTTTGCTGTTTGCAAGGCTAGGAAAGAGCAGAGCCCCAGTCTTGCTGTTTATCTGCAATGACTGCCAGGGCAAGTGAGGACCAGCAAGACAATTCCTGCCTAGCACCTTCCTTGGAGGAGAGAGAGTGCAACGTTTCATTTTAGCATTTTGGCGCTCACGAGGGAGACGAACTTCTTTTGCTGTTTGCAAGGCTAGGAAAGAGCAGAGCCCCAGTCTTGCTGTTTATCTGCAATGACTGCCAGGGCAAGTGAGGACCAGCAAGACAATTCCTGCCTAGCACCTTCCTTGGAGGAGAGAGAGTGCAACGTTTCATTTTAGCATTTTGGCGCTCACGAGGGAGACAAACTGCTTTGGCTGTTTGCAAGGCTAGGAAAGAGCAGAGCCCCAGTCTTGCTGTTTATCTGCAATGACTGCCAGGGCAAGTGAGGACCAGCAAGACAATTCCTGCCTAGCACCTTCCTTGGAGGAGAGAGAGTGCAACGTTTCATTTTGCTTTTTGGAGTGCGAGATTGAGAAAAAGCACAGTGTGTGTTTGCAAGGGTAGGAAAGAGCAGCGACCGAGTCTTCCTGTTTATCTGCAATGACTGCCAGGGCAAGTGAGGACCAGCAAGACAATTCCTGCCTAGCACCTTCCTTGGAGGAGAGAGAGTGCAACGTTTCATTTTAGCATTTTGGCGCTCACGAGGGAGACAAACTGCTTTGGCTGTTTGCAAGGGTAGGAAAGAGCAGAGCCCCAGTCTTGCTGTGTATCTGCAATGACTGCCAGGGCAAGTGAGGACCAGCAAGACAATTCCTGCCTAGCACCTTCCTTGGAGGAGAGAGAGTGCAACGTTTCATTTTAGCATTTTGGCCCTCACGAGGGAGACAAACTGCTTTGGCTGTTTGCAAGGCTAGGAAAGAGCAGAGCCCCAGTCTTGCTGTTTATCTGCAATGACTGCCAGGGCAAGTGAGGACCAGCAAGACAATTCCTGCCTAGCACCTTCCTTGGAGGAGAGAGAGTGCAACGTTTCATTTTAGCATTTTGGCGCTCACGAGGGAGACAAACTGCTTTGGCTGTTTGCAAGGGTAGGAAAGAGCAGAGCCCCAGTCTTGCTGTTTATCTGCAATGACTGCCAGGGCAAGTGAGGACAAGCAAGACAATTCCTGCCTAGCACCTTCCTTGGAGGAGAGAGAGTGCAACGTTTCATTTTAGCATTTTGGCGCTCACGAGGGAGACAAACTGCTTTGGCTGTTTGCAAGGGTAGGAAAGAGCAGAGACCGAGTCTTGCTGTGTATCTGCAATGACTGCCAGGGCAAGTGAGGACCAGCAAGACAATTCCTGCCTAGTACCTTCCTTGGAGGAGAGAGAGTGCAACGTTTCATTTTAGCATTTTGGCGCTCACGAGGGAGACAAACTGCTTTGGCTGTTTGCAAGGCTAGGAAAGAGCAGAGCCCCAGTCTTGCTGTTTATCTGCAATGACTGCCAGGGCAAGTGAGGACCAGCAAGACAATTCCTGCCTAGCACCTTCCTTGGAGGAGAGAGAGTGCAACGTTTCATTTTAGCATTTTGGCGCTCACGAGGGAGACGAACTTCTTTTGCTGTTTCAAGGCTAGGAAAGAGCAGAGCCCCAGTCTTGCTGTTTATCTGCAATGACTGCCAGGGCAAGTGAGGACCAGCAAGACAATTCCTGCCTAGCACCTTCCTTGGAGGAGAGAGAGTGCAACGTTTCATTTTAGCATTTAAGCGCTCACAAGGGAGACAAACTGCTTTGGCTGTTTGCAAGGCTAGGAAAGAGCAGAGCCCCAGTCTTGCTGTTTATCTGCAATGACTGCCAGGGCAAGTGAGGACCAGCAAGACAATTACTGCCTAGCACCTTCCTTGGAGGAGAGAGAGTGCAACGTTTCATTTTAGCATTTTGGCGCTCACGAGGGAGACGAACTTCTTTTGCTGTTTCAAGGCTAGGAAAGAGCAGAGCCCCAGTCTTGCTGTTTATCTGCAATGACTGCCAGGGCAAGTGAGGACCAGCAAGACAATTCCTGCCTAGCACCTTCCTTGGAGGAGAGAGAGTGCAACGTTTCATTTTAGCATTTTGGCGCTCACGAGGGAGACAAACTGCTTTGGCTGTTTGCAAGGGTAGGAAAGAGCAGAGACCGAGTCTTGCTGTGTATCTGCAATGACTGCCAGGGTAAGTGAGGACCAGCAAGACAATTCCTGCCTAGTACCTTCCTTGGAGGAGAGAGAGTGCAACGTTTCATTTTAGCATTTTGGCGCTCACGAGGGAGACAAACTGCTTTGGCTGTTTGCAAGGCTAGGAAAGGAAAGAGCCCCAGTCTTGCTGTTTATCTGCAATGACTGCCAGGGCAAGTGAGGACCAGGAAGACAATTACTGCCTAGCACCTTCCTTGGAGGAGAGAGAGTGCAACGTTTCATTTTAGCATTTTGGCGCTCACGAGGGAGACGAACTTGTTTTGCTGTTTCAAGGCTAGGAAAGAGCAGAGCCCCAGTCTTGCTGTTTATCTGCAATGACTGCCAGGGCAAGTGAGGACCAGCAAGACAATTCCTGCCTAGCACCTTCCTTGGAGGAGAGAGAGTGCAACGTTTCATTTTAGCATTTTGGTGCTCACAAGGGAGACAAACTGCTTTGGCTGTTTGCAAGGCTAGGAAAGAGCAGAGCCCCAGTCTTGCTGTTTATCTGCAATGACTGCCAGGGCAAGTGAGGACCAGCAAGACAATTCCTGCCTAGCACCTTCCTTGAAGGAGAGAGAGTGCAACGTTTCATTTTAGCATTTTGGCGCTCACGAGGGAGACACACTGCTTTGGCTGTTTGCAAGGCTAGCAAAGACCAGAGCCCCAGTCTTGCTGTTTATCTGCAATGACTGCCAGGGCAAGTGAGGACCAGGAAGACAATTCCTGCCTAGCACCTTCCTTGGAGGAGAGAGAGTGCAACGTTTCATTTTGCTTTTTGGAGTGCGAGATTGAGAAAAAGCACAGTGTCTGTTTGCAAGGGTAGGAAAGAGGAGAGACCGAGTCTTGCTGTTTATCTGCAATGACTGCCAGGGCAAGTGAGGACCAGCAAGACAATTCCTGCCTAGCACCTTCCTTGGAGGAGAGAGAGTGCAACGTTTCATTTTAGCATTTTGGCGCTCACAAGGGAGACAAACTGCTTTTGCTGTTTGCAAGGCTAGGAAAGAGCAGAGCCCCAGTCTTGCTGTTTATCTGCAATGACTGCCAGGGCAAGTGAGGACCAGCAAGACAATTCCTGCCTAGCACCTTCCTTGGAGGAGAGAGAGTGCAACGTTTCATTTTAGCATTTTGGCGCTCACGAGGGAGACGAACTTCTTTTGCTGTTTGCAAGGCTAGGAAAGAGCAGAGCCCCAGTCTTGCTGTTTATCTGCAATGACTGCCAGGGCAAGTGAGGACCAGCAAGACAATTCCTGCCTAGCACCTTCCTTGGAGGAGAGAGAGTGCAACGTTTCATTTTAGCATTTTGGCGCTCACGAGGGAGACAAACTGCTTTGGCTGTTTGCAAGGCTAGGAAAGAGCAGAGCCCCAGTCTTGCTGTTTATCTGCAATGACTGCCAGGGCAAGTGAGGACCAGGAAGACAATTCCTGCCTAGTACCTTCCTTGGAGGAGAGAGAGTGCAACGTTTCATTTTAGCATTTTGGCGCTCACGAGGGAGACAAAATGCTTTGGCTGTTTGCAAGGCTAGGAAAGAGCAGAGCCCCAGTCTTGCTGTTTACCTGCAATGACTGCCAGGGCAAGTGAGGACCAGCAAGACAATTCCTGCCTAGCACCTTCCTTGGAGGAGAGACAGTGCAACGTTTCATTTTGATTTTTGGAGTGCGAGATTGAGAAAAAGTACAGTGTCTGTTTGCAAGGGTAGGAAAGAGCAGACACCGAGTCTTGCTGTTTATCTGCAATGACTGCCAGGGCAAGTGAGGACCAGCCAGACAATTCCTGCCTAGCACCTTCCTTGGAGGAGAGAGAGTGCAACGTTGCATTTTAGCATTTTGGCGCTCACGAGGGAGACAAACTGCTTTGGCTGTTTGCAAGGGTAGGAAAGAGCAGAGACCGAGTCTTGCTGTGTATCTGCAATGACTGCCAGGGTAAGTGAGGACCAGCAAGACAATTCCTGCCTAGTACCTTCCTTGGAGGAGAGAGAGTGCAACGTTTCATTTTAGCATTTTGGCGCTCACGAGGGAGACAAAATGCTTTTGCTGTTTCAAGGCTAGGAAAGAGCAGAGCCCCAGTCTTGCTGTTTATCTGCAATGACTGCCAGGGCAAGTGAGGACCAGCAAGACAATTCCTGCCTAGCACCTTCCTTGGAGGAGAGAGAGTGCAACGTTTCATTTTAGCATTTTGGCGCTCACGAGGGAGACAAACTGCTTTGGCTGTTTGCAAGGCTAGGAAAGAGCAGAGCCCCAGTCTTGCTGTTTATCTGCAATGACTGCCAGGGCAAGTGAGGACCAGCAAGACAATTCCTGCCTAGCACCTTCCTTGGAGGAGAGAGAGTGCAACGTTTCATTTTAGCATTTTGGCGCTCACGAGGGAGACGAACTTCTTTTGCTGTTTGCAAGGCTAGGAAAGAGCAGAGCCCCAGTCTTGCTGTTTATCTGCAATGACTGCCAGGGCAAGTGAGGACCAGCAAGACAATTCCTGCCTAGCACCTTCCTTGGAGGAGAGAGAGTGCAACGTTTCATTTTAGCATTTTGGCGCTCACGAGGGAGACAAACTGCTTTGGCTGTTTGCAAGGCTAGGAAAGAGCAGAGCCCCAGTCTTGCTGTGTATCTGCAATGACTGCCAGGGCAAGTGAGGACCAGCAAGACAATTCCTGCCTAGCACCTTCCTTGGAGGAGAGAGAGTGCAACGTTTCATTTTGCTTTTTGGAGTGCGAGATTGAGAAAAAGCACAGTGTGTGTTTGCAAGGGTAGGAAAGAGCAGCGACCGAGTCTTCCTGTTTATCTGCAATGACTGCCAGGGCAAGTGAGGACCAGCAAGACAATTCCTGCCTAGCACCTTCCTTGGAGGAGAGAGAGTGCAACGTTTCATTTTAGCATTTTGGCGCTCACGAGCGAGACAAACTGCTTTGGCTGTTTGCAAGGCTAGGAAAGAGCAGAGCCCCAGTCTTGCTGTTTATCTGCTATGACTGCCAGGGCAAGTGAGGACCAGCAAGACAATTCCTGCCTAGCACCTTCCTTGGAGGAGAGAGAGTGCAACGTTTCATTTTAGCATTTTGGCGCTCACGAGGGAGACAAACTGCTTTGGCTGTTTGCAAGGCTAGGAGAGAGCAGAGCCCCAGTCTTGCTGTTTATCTGCAATGACTGCCAGGGCAAGTGAGGACCAGCAAGACAATTCCTGCCTAGCACCTTCCTTGGAGGAGAGATAGTGCAACGTTTCATTTTAGCATTTTGGCGCTCACGAGGGAGACAAACTGCTTTGGCTGTTTGCAAGGGTAGGAAAGAGCAGAGACCGAGTCTTGCTGTTTACCTCCAATGACTGCCAGGGCAAGTGAGGACCAGCAAGACAATTCCTGCCTAGCACCTTCCTTGGAGGAGAGACAGTGCAACGTTTCATTTTGATTTTTGGAGTGCGAGATTGAGAAAAAGTACAGTGTCTGTTTGCAAGGGTAGGAAAGAGCAGAGACCGAGTCTTGCTGTTTATCTGCAATGACTGCCAGGGCAAGTGAGGACCAGCCAGACAATTCCTGCCTAGCACCTTCCTTGGAGGAGAGAGAGTGCAACGTTGCATTTTAGCATTTTGGCGCTCACGAGGGAGACAAACTGCTTTGGCTGTTTGCAAGGGTAGGAAAGAGCAGAGACCGAGTCTTGCTGTGTATCTGCAATGACTGCCAGGGTAAGTGAGGACCAGCAAGACAATTCCTGCCTAGTACCTTCCTTGGAGGAGAGAGAGTGCAACGTTTCATTTTAGCATTTTGGCGCTCACAAGGGAGACAAACTGCTTTGGCTGTTTGCAAGGCTAGGAAAGAGCAGAGCCCCAGTCTTGCTGTTTATCTGCAATGACTGCCAGGGCAAGTGAGGACCAGCAAGACAATTCCTGCCTAGCACCTTCCTTGGAGGAGAGAGAGTGCAACGTTTCATTTTAGCATTTTGGCGCTCACGAGGGAGACAAACTGCTTTGGCTGTTTGCAAGGCTAGGAAAGAGCAGAGCCCCAGTCTTGCTGTTTATCTGCAATGACTGCCAGGGCAAGTGAGGACCAGCAAGACAATTCCTGCCTAGAACCTTCCTTGGAGGAGAGAGAGTGCAACGTTTCATTTTAGCATTTTGGCGCTCACGAGGGAGACAAACTGCTTTGGCTGTTTGCAAGGGTAGGAAAGAGCAGAGCCCCAGTCTTGCTGTGTATCTGCAATGACTGCCAGGGCAAGTGAGGACCAGCAAGACAATTCCTGCCTAGCACCTTCCTTGGAGGAGAGAGAGTGCAACGTTTCATTTTAGCATTTTGGCGCTCACGAGGGAGACAAACTGCTTTGGCTGTTTGCAAGGCTAGGAAAGAGCAGAGCCCCAGTCTTGCTGTTTATCTGCAATGACTGCCAGGGCAAGTGAGGACCAGCAAGACAATTCCTGCCTAGCACCTTCCTTGGAGGAGAGAGAGTGCAACGTTTCATTATAGCATTTTGGCGCTCACGAGGGAGACAAACTGCTTTGGCTGTTTGCAAGGCTAGGAAAGAGCAGAGCCCCAGTCTTGCTGTTTATCTGCAATGACTGCCAGGGCAAGTGAGGACCAGCAAGACAATTCCTGCCTAGCACCTTCCTTGGAGGAGAGAGAGTGCAACGTTTCATTTTAGCATTTTGGCGCTCACGAGGGAGACAAACTGCTTTGGCTGTTTGCAAGGGTAGGAAAGAGCAGAGCCCCAGTCTTGCTGTGTATCTGCAATGACTGCCAGGGCAAGTGAGGACCAGCAAGACAATTCCTGCCTAGCACCTTCCTTGGAGGAGAGAGAGTGCAACGTTGCATTTTAGCATTTTGGCGCTCACGAGGGAGACAAACTGCTTTGGCTGTTTGCAAGGCTAGGAAAGAGCAGAGCCCCAGTCTTGCTGTTTATCTGCAATGACTGCCAGGGCAAGTGAGGACCAGCAAGACAATTCCTGCCTAGCACCTTCCTTGGAGGAGAGAGAGTGCAACGTTTCATTTTGCTTTTTGGAGTGCGAGATTGAGAAAAAGCACAGTGTGTGTTTGTAAGGGTAGGAAAGAGCAGCGACCGAGTCTTCCTGTTTATCTGCAATGACTGCCAGGGCAAGTGAGGACCAGCAAGACAATTCCTGCCTAGCACCTTCCTTGGAGGAGAGAGAGTGCAACGTTTCATTTTAGCATTTTGGCGCTCACGAGGGAGACGAACTTCTTTTGCTGTTTGCAAGGCTAGGAAAGAGCAGAGCCCCAGTCTTGCTGTTTATCTGCAATGACTGCCAGGGCAAGTGAGGACCAGCAAGACAATTCCTGCCTAGCACCTTCCTTGGAGGAGAGAGAGTGCAACGTTTCATTTTAGCATTTTGGCGCTCACGAGGGAGACAAACTGCTTTGGCTGTTTGCAAGGCTAGGAAAGAGCAGAGCCCCAGTCTTGCTGTGTATCTGCAATGACTGCCAGGGCAAGTGAGGACCAGCAAGACAATTCCTGCCTAGCACCTTCCTTGGAGGAGAGAGAGTGCAACGTTTCATTTTGCTTTTTGGAGTGCGAGATTGAGAAAAAGCACAGTGTGTGTTTGCAAGGGTAGGAAAGAGCAGCGACCGAGTCTTCCTGTTTATCTGCAATGACTGCCAGGGCAAGTGAGGACCAGCAAGACAATTCCTGCCTAGCACCTTCCTTGGAGGAGAGAGAGTGCAACGTTTCATTTTAGCATTTTGGCGCTCACGAGGGAGACAAACTGCTTTGGCTGTTTGCAAGGCTAGGAAAGAGCAGAGACCGAGTCTTGCTGTGTATCTGCAATGACTGCCAGGGTAAGTGAGGACCAGGAAGACAATTCCTGCCTAGTACCTTCCTTGAGGAGAGAGAGTGCAACGTTTCATTTTAGCATTTTGGCGCTCACGAGGGAGACAAAATGCTTTGGCTGTTTGCAAGGCTAGGAAAGAGCAGAGCCCCAGTCTTGCTGTTTACCTGCAATGACTGCCAGGGCAAGTGAGGACCAGCAAGACAATTCCTGCCTAGCACCTTCCTTGGAGGAGAGACAGTGCAACGTTTCATTTTGATTTTTGGAGTGCGAGATTGAGAAAAAGTACAGTGTCTGTTTGCAAGGGTAGGAAAGAGCAGAGACCGAGTCTTGCTGTTTATCTGCAATGACTGCCAGGGCAAGTGAGGACCAGCCAGACAATTCCTGCCTAGCACCTTCCTTTGAGGAGAGAGAGTGCAACGTTGCATTTTAGCATTTTGGCGCTCACGAGGGAGACAAACTGCTTTGGCTGTTTGCAAGGGTAGGAAAGAGCAGAGACCGAGTCTTGCTGTGTATCTGCAATGACTGCCAGGGTAAGTGAGGACCAGCAAGACAATTCCTGCCTAGTACCTTCCTTGGAGGAGAGAGAGTGCAACGTTTCATTTTAGCATTTTGGCGCTCACAAGGGAGACAAACTGCTTTGGCTGTTTGCAAGGCTAGGAAAGAGCAGAGCCCCAGTCTTGCTGTTTATCTGCAATGACTGCCAGGGCAAGTGAGGACCAGCAAGACAATTCCTGCCTAGCACCTTCCTTGGAGGAGAGAGAGTGCAACGTTTCATTTTAGCATTTTGGCGCTCACGAGGGAGACAAACTGCTTTGGCTGTTTGCAAGGCTAGGAAAGAGCAGAGCCCCAGTCTTGCTGTTTATCTGCAATGACTGCCAGGGCAAGTGAGGACCAGCAAGACAATTCCTGCCTAGAACCTTCCTTGGAGGAGAGAGAGTGCAACGTTTCATTTTAGCATTTTGGCGCTCACGAGGGAGACAAACTGCTTTGGCTGTTTGCAAGGGTAGGAAAGAGCAGAGCCCCAGTCTTGCTGTGTATCTGCAATGACTGCCAGGGCAAGTGAGGACCAGCAAGACAATTCCTGCCTAGCACCTTCCTTGGAGGAGAGAGAGTGCAACGTTTCATTTTAGCATTTTGGCGCTCACGAGGGAGACAAACTGCTTTGGCTGTTTGCAAGGCTAGGAAAGAGCAGAGCCCCAGTCTTGCTGTTTATCTGCAATGACTGCCAGGGCAAGTGAGGACCAGCAAGACAATTCCTGCCTAGCACCTTCCTTGGAGGAGAGAGAGTGCAACGTTTCATTATAGCATTTTGGCGCTCACGAGGGAGACAAACTGCTTTGGCTGTTTGCAAGGCTAGGAAAGAGCAGAGCCCCAGTCTTGCTGTTTATCTGCAATGACTGCCAGGGCAAGTGAGGACCAGCAAGACAATTCCTGCCTAGCACCTTCCTTGGAGGAGAGAGAGTGCAACGTTTCATTTTAGCATTTTGGCGCTCACGAGGGAGACAAACTGCTTTGGCTGTTTGCAAGGGTAGGAAAGAGCAGAGCCCCAGTCTTGCTGTGTATCTGCAATGACTGCCAGGGTAAGTGAGGACCAGCAAGACAATTCCTGCCTAGCACCTTCCTTGGAGGAGAGAGAGTGCAACGTTGCATTTTAGCATTTTGGCGCTCACGAGGGAGACAAACTGCTTTGGCTGTTTGCAAGGCTAGGAAAGAGCAGAGCCCCAGTCTTGCTGTTTATCTGCAATGACTGCCAGGGCAAGTGAGGACCAGCAAGACAATTCCTGCCTAGCACCTTCCTTGGAGGAGAGAGAGTGCAACGTTTCATTTTGCTTTTTGGAGTGCGAGATTGAGAAAAAGCACAGTGTGTGTTTGCAAGGGTAGGAAAGAGCAGCGACCGAGTCTTCCTGTTTATCTGCAATGACTGCCAGGGCAAGTGAGGACCAGCAAGACAATTCCTGCCTAGCACCTTCCTTGGAGGAGAGAGAGTGCAACGTTTCATTTTAGCATTTTGGCGCTCACGAGCGAGACAAACTGCTTTGGCTGTTTGCAAGGCTAGGAAAGAGCAGAGCCCCAGTCTTGCTGTTTATCTGCAATGACTGCCAGGGCAAGTGAGGACCAGCAAGACAATTCCTGCCTAGCACCTTCCTTGGAGGAGAGAGAGTGCAACGTTTCATTTTAGCATTTTGGCGCTCACGAGGGAGACAAACTGCTTTGGCTGTTTGCAAGGCTAGGAGAGAGCAGAGCCCCAGTCTTGCTGTTTATCTGCAATGACTGCCAGGGCAAGTGAGGACCAGCAAGACAATTCCTGCCTAGCACCTTCCTTGGAGGAGAGAGAGTGCAACGTTTCATTTTGATTTTTGGAGTGCGAGATTGAGAAAAAGTACAGTGTCTGTTTGCAAGGGTAGGAAAGAGCAGAGACCGAGTCTTGCTGTTTATCTGCAATGACTGCCAGGGCAAGTGAGGACCAGCCAGACAATTCCTGCCTAGCACCTTCCTTGGAGGAGAGAGAGTGCAACGTTGCATTTTAGCATTTTGGCGCTCACGAGGGAGACAAACTGCTTTGGCTGTTTGCAAGGGTAGGAAAGAGCAGAGACCGAGTCTTGCTGTGTATCTGCAATGACTGCCAGGGTAAGTGAGGACCAGCAAGACAATTCCTGCCTAGTACCTTCCTTGGAGGAGAGAGAGTGCAACGTTTCATTTTAGCATTTTGGCGCTCACGAGGGAGACAAACTGCTTTGGCTGTTTGCAAGGCTAGGAAAGAGCAGAGCCCCAGTCTTGCTGTTTATCTGCAATGACTGCCAGGGCAAGTGAGGACCAGCAAGACAATTCCTGCCTAGCACCTTCCTTGGAGGAGAGAGAGTGTAACGTTTCATTATAGCATTTTGGCGCTCACGAGGGAGACGAACTTCTTTTGCTGTTTGCAAGGCTAGGAAAGAGCAGAGCCCCAGTCTTGCTGTTTATCTGCAATGACTGCCAGGGCAAGTGAGGACCAGCAAGACAATTCCTGCCTAGCACCTTCCTTGGAGGAGAGAGAGTGCAAAGTTTCATTTTAGCATTTTGGCGCTCACGAGGGAGACAAACTGCTTTGGCTGTTTGCAAGGGTAGGAAAGAGCAGAGCCCCAGTCTTGCTGTGTATCTGCAATGACTGCCAGGGCAAGTGAGGACCAGCAAGACAATTCCTGCCTAGCACCTTCCTTGGAGGAGAGAGAGTGCAACGTTGCATTTTAGCATTTTGGCGCTCACGAGGGAGACAAACTGCTTTGGCTGTTTGCAAGGCTAGGAAAGAGCAGAGCCCCAGTCTTGCTGTTTATCTGCAATGACTGCCAGGGCAAGTGAGGACCAGCAAGACAATTCCTGCCTAGCACCTTCCTTGGAGGAGAGAGAGTGCAACGTTTCATTATAGCATTTTGGCGCTCACGAGGGAGACAAACTGCTTTGGCTGTTTGCAAGGGTAGGAAAGAGCAGAGCCACAGTCTTGCTGTGTATCTGCAATGACTGCCAGGGCAAGTGAGGACCAGCAAGACAATTCCTGCCTAGCACCTTCCTTGGAGGAGAGAGAGTGCAACGTTTCATTTTAGCATTTTGGCGCTCACGAGGGAGACAAACTGCTTTGGCTGTTTGCAAGGCTAGGAAAGAGCAGAGCCCCAGTCTTGCTGTTTATCTGCAATGACTGCCAGGGCAAGTGAGGACCAGCAAGACAATTCCTGCCTAGCACCTTCCTTGGAGGAGAGAGAGTGCAACGTTTCATTATAGCATTTTGGCGCTCACGAGGGAGACAAACTGCTTTGGCTGTTTGCAAGGCTAGGAAAGAGCAGAGCCCCAGTCTTGCTGTTTATCTGCAATGACTGCCAGGGCAAGTGAGGACCAGCAAGACAATTCCTGCCTAGCACCTTCCTTGGAGGAGAGAGAGTGCAACGTTTCATTTTAGCATTTTGGCGCTCACGAGGGAGACAAACTGCTTTGGCTGTTTGCAAGGGTAGGAAAGAGCAGAGCCCCAGTCTTGCTGTGTATCTGCAATGACTGCCAGGGCAAGTGAGGACCAGCAAGACAATTCCTGCCTAGCACCTTCCTTGGAGGAGAGATAGTGCAACGTTGCATTTTAGCATTTTGGCGCTCACGAGGGAGACAAACTGCTTTGGCTGTTTGCAAGGCTAGGAAAGAGCAGAGCCCCAGTCTTGCTGTTTATCTGCAATGACTGCCAGGGCAAGTGAGGACCAGCAAGACAATTCCTGCCTAGCACCTTCCTTGGAGGAGAGAGAGTGCAACGTTTCATTTTGCTTTTTGGAGTGCGAGATTGAGAAAAAGCACAGTGTGTGTTTGCAAGGGTAGGAAAGAGCAGCGACCGAGTCTTCCTGTTTATCTGCAATGACTGCCAGGGCAAGTGAGGACCAGCAAGACAATTCCTGCCTAGCACCTTCCTTGGAGGAGAGAGAGTGCAACGTTTCATTTTAGCATTTTGGCGCTCACGAGCGAGACAAACTGCTTTGGCTGTTTGCAAGGCTAGGAAAGAGCAGAGCCCCAGTCTTGCTGTTTATCTGCAATGACTGCCAGGGCAAGTGAGGACCAGCAAGACAATTCCTGCCTAGCACCTTCCTTGGAGGAGAGAGAGTGCAACGTTTCATTTTAGCATTTTGGCGCTCACGAGGGAGACAAACTGCTTTGGCTGTTTGCAAGGCTAGGAGAGAGCAGAGCCCCAGTCTTGCTGTTTATCTGCAATGACTGCCAGGGCAAGTGAGGACCAGCAAGACAATTCCTGCCTAGCACCTTCCTTGGAGGAGAGATAGTGCAACGTTTCATTTTAGCATTTTGGCGCTCACGAGGGAGACAAACTGCTTTGGCTGTTTGCAAGGGTAGGAAAGAGCAGAGACCGAGTCTTGCTGTGTATCTGCAATGACTGCCAGGGTAAGTGAGGACCAGGAAGACAATTCCTGCCTAGTACCTTCCTTGGAGGAGAGAGAGTGCAACGTTTCATTTTAGCATTTTGGCGCTCACGAGGGAGACAAAATGCTTTGGCTGTTTGCAAGGCTAGGAAAGAGCAGAGCCCCAGTCTTGCTGTTTACCTGCAATGACTGCCAGGGCAAGTGAGGACCAGCAAGACAATTCCTGCCTAGCACCTTCCTTGGAGGAGAGAGAGTGCAACGTTTCATTTTAGCATTTTGGCGCTCACGAGGGAGACAAACTGCTTTGGCTGTTTGCAAGGCTAGGAAAGAGCAGAGCCCCAGTCTTGCTGTTTATCTGCAATGACTGCCAGGGCAAGTGAGGACCAGCAAGACAATTCCTGCCTAGAACCTTCCTTGGAGGAGAGAGAGTGCAACGTTTCATTTTAGCATTTTGGCGCTCACGAGGGAGACGAACTTCTTTGGCTGTTTCAAGGCTAGGAAAGAGCAGAGCCCCAGTCTTGCTGTTTATCTGCAATGACTGCCAGGGCAAGTGAGGACCAGCAAGACAATTCCTGCCTAGCACCTTCCTTGGAGGAGAGAGAGTGCAACGTTTCATTTTAGCATTTTGGCGCTCACGAGGGAGACAAACTGCTTTGGCTCTTTGCAAGGCTAGGAAAGAGCAGAGCCCCAGTCTTGCTGTTTATCTGCAATGACTGCCAGGGCAAGTGAGGACCAGCAAGACAATTCCTGCCTAGCACCTTCCTTGGAGGAGAGAGAGTGTAACGTTTCATTATAGCATTTTGGCGCTCACGAGGGAGACGAACTTCTTTTGCTGTTTGCAAGGCTAGGAAAGAGCAGAGCCCCAGTCTTGCTGTTTATCTGCAATGACTGCCAGGGCAAGTGAGGACCAGCAAGACAATTCCTGCCTAGCACCTTCCTTGGAGGAGAGAGAGTGCAACGTTTCATTTTAGCATTTTGGCGCTCACGAGGGAGACAAACTTCTTTGGCTGTTTGCAAGGGTAGGAAAGAGCAGAGCCCCAGTCTTGCTGTGTATCTGCAATGACTGCCAGGGCAAGTGAGGACCAGCAAGACAATTCCTGCCTAGCACCTTCCTTGGAGGAGAGAGAGTGCAACGTTTCATTTTAGCATTTTGGCGCTCACGAGGGAGACAAACTGCTTTGGCTGTTTGCAAGGCTAGGAAAGAGCAGAGCCCCAGTCTTGCTGTTTATCTGCAATGACTGCCAGGGCAAGTGAGGACCAGCAAGACAATTCCTGCCTAGCACCTTCCTTGGAGGAGAGAGAGTGCAACGTTTCATTATAGCATTTTGGCGCTCACGAGGGAGACAAACTGCTTTGGCTGTTTGCAAGGCTAGGAAAGAGCAGAGCCCCAGTCTTGCTGTTTATCTGCAATGACTGCCAGGGCAAGTGAGGACCAGCAAGACAATTCCTGCCTAGCACCTTCCTTGGAGGAGAGAGAGTGCAACGTTTCATTTTAGCATTTTGGCGCTCACGAGGGAGACAAACTGCTTTGGCTGTTTGCAAGGGTAGGAAAGAGCAGAGCCCCAGTCTTGCTGTGTATCTGCAATGACTGCCAGGGCAAGTGAGGACCAGCAAGACAATTCCTGCCTAGCACCTTCCTTGGAGGAGAGAGAGTGCAACGTTGCATTTTAGCATTTTGGCGCTCACGAGGGAGACAAACTGCTTTGGCTGTTTGCAAGGCTAGGAAAGAGCAGAGCCCCAGTCTTGCTGTTTATCTGCAATGACTGCCAGGGCAAGTGAGGACCAGCAAGACAATTCCTGCCTAGCACCTTCCTTGGAGGAGAGAGAGTGCAACGTTTCATTTTAGCATTTTGGCGCTCACGAGGGAGACAAACTGCTTTGGCTGTTTGCAAGGGTAGGAAAGAGCAGAGACCGAGTCTTGCTGTGTATCTGCAATGACTGCCAGGGTAAGTGAGGACCAGCAAGACAATTCCTGCCTAGTACCTTCCTTGGAGGAGAGAGAGTGCAACGTTTCATTTTAGCATTTTGGCGCTCACGAGGGAGACAAACTGCTTTAGCTGTTTGCAAGGCTAGGAAAGAGCAGAGCCCCAGTCTTGCTGTGTATCTGCAATGACTGCCAGGGCAAGTGAGGACCAGCAAGACAATTCCTGCCTAGCACCTTCCTTGGAGGAGAGAGAGTGCAACGTTTCATTTTAGCATTTTGGCGCTCACGAGGGAGACAAACTGCTTTGGCTGTTTGCAAGGCTAGGAAAGAGCAGAGCCCCAGTCTTGCTGTTTATCTGCAATGACTGCCAGGGCAAGTGAGGACCAGCAAGACAATTCCTGCCTAGCACCTTCCTTGGAGGAGAGAGAGTGCAACGTTTCATTATAGCATTTTGGCCCTCACGAGGGAGACAAACTGCTTTGGCTGTTTGCAAGGCTAGGAAAGAGCAGAGCCCCAGTCTTGCTGTTTATCTGCAATGACTGCCAGGGCAAGTGAGGACCAGCAAGACAATTCCTGCCTAGCACCTTCCTTGGAGGAGAGAGAGTGCAACGTTTCATTTTAGCATTTTGGCGCTCACGAGGGAGACAAACTGCTTTGGCTGTTTGCAAGGGTAGGAAAGAGCAGAGCCCCAGTCTTGCTGTGTATCTGCAATGACTGCCAGGGCAAGTGAGGACCAGCAAGACAATTCCTGCCTAGCACCTTCCTTGGAGGAGAGAGAGTGCAACGTTGCATTTTAGCATTTTGGCGCTCACGAGGGAGACAAACTGCTTTGGCTGTTTGCAAGGCTAGGAAAGAGCAGAGCCCCAGTCTTGCTGTTTATCTGCAATGACTGCCAGGGCAAGTGAGGACCAGCAAGACAATTCCTGCCTAGCACCTTCCTTGGAGGAGAGAGAGTGCAACGTTTCATTTTAGCATTTTGGCGCTCACAAGGGAGACAAACTGCTTTGGCTGTTTGCAAGGGTAGGAAAGAGCAGAGACCGAGTCTTGCTGTGTATCTGCAATGACTGCCAGGGTAAGTGAGGACCAGCAAGACAATTCCTGCCTAGTACCTTCCTTGGAGGAGAGAGAGTGCAACGTTTCATTTTAGCATTTTGGCGCTCACGAGGGAGACAAACTTCTTTAGCTGTTTGCAAGGCTAGGAAAGAGCAGAGCCCCAGTCTTGCTGTTTATCTGCAATGACTGCCAGGGCAAGTGAGGACCAGCAAGACAATTCCTGCCTAGTACCTTCCTTGGAGGAGAGAGAGTGCAACGTTTCATTTTAGCGTTTTGGCGCTCACGAGGGAGACAAACTGCTTTGGCTGTTTGCAAGGCTAGGAAAGAGCAGAGCCCCAATCTTGCTGTTTATCTGCAATGACTGCCAGGGCAAGTGAGGGCCAGCAAGACAATTCCTGCCTAGCACCTTCCTTGGAGGAGAGAGAGTGCAACGTTTCATTTTAGCATTTTGGCGCTCACAAGGGAGACAAACTGCTTTGGCTCTTTGCAAGGCTAGGAAAGAGCAGAGCACCAGTCTTGCTGTTTATCTGCAATGACTGCCAGGGCAAGTGAGGACCAGCAAGACAATTCCTGCCTAGCACCTTCCTTGGAGGAGAGAGAGTGCAACGTTTCATTTTGCTTTTTGGAGTGCGAGATTGAGAAAAAGCACAGTGTCTGTTTGCAAGGGTAGGAAAGAGCAGAGACCGAGTCTTCCTGTTTATCTGCAATGACTGCCAGGGCAAGTGAGGACCAGCAAGACAATTCCTGCCTAGCACCTTCCTTGGAGGAGAGAGAGTGCAACGTTTCATTTTAGCATTTTGGCGCTCACGAGGGAGACAAACTGCTTTGGCTGTTTGCAAAGGTAGGAAAGAGCAGAGACCGAGTCTTGCTGTGTATCTGCAATGACTGCCAGGGCAAGTGAGGACCAGCAGGACAATTCCTGCCTAGCACCTTCCTTGGAGGAGAGAGAGTGCAACGTTTCATTTTAGCATTTTGGCGCTCACGAGGGAGACGAACTTCTTTTGCTGTTTCAAGGCTAGGAAAGAGCAGAGCCCCAGTCTTGCTGTTTATCTGCAATGACTGCCAGGGCAAGTGAGGACCAGCAAGACAATTCCTGCCTAGCACCTTCCTTGGAGGAGAGAGAGTGCAACGTTTCATTTTAGCATTTAAGCGCTCACAAGGGAGACAAACTGCTTTGGCTGTTTGCAAGGCTAGGAAAGAGCAGAGCCCCAGTCTTGCTGTTTATCTGCAATGACTGCCAGGGCAAGTGAGGACCAGCAAGACAATTCCTGCCTAGCACCTTCCTTGGAGGAGAGAGAGTGCAACGTTTCATTTTAGCATTTTGGCGCTCACGAGGGAGACAAACTGCTCTGGCTGTTTGCAAGGCTAGGAAAGAGCAGAGCCCCAGTCTTGCTGTTTATCTGCAATGACTGCCAGGGCAAGTGAGGACCAGCAAGACAATTCCTGCCTAGCACCTTCCTTGGAGGAGAGAGAGTGCAACGTTTCATTTTGCTTTTTGGAGTGCGAGATTGAGAAAAAGCACAGTGTCTGTTTGCAAGGGTAGGAAAGAGCAGAGACCGAGTCTTCCTGTTTATCTGCAATGACTGCCAGGGCAAGTGAGGACCAGCAAGACAATTCCTGCCTAGCACCTTCCTTGGAGGAGAGAGAGTGCAACGTTTCATTTTAGCATTTTGGCGCTCACGAGGGAGACAAACTGCTTTGGCTGTTTGCAAAGGTAGGAAAGAGCAGAGACCGAGTCTTGCTGTGTATCTGCAATGACTGCCAGGGCAAGTGAGGACCAGCAGGACAATTCCTGCCTAGCACCTTCCTTGGAGGAGAGAGAGTGCAACGTTTCATTTTAGCATTTTGGCGCTCACGAGGGAGACGAACTTCTTTGGCTGTTTGCAAGGGTAGGAAAGAGCAGAGCCCCAGTCTTGCTGTTTATCTGCAATGACTGCCAGGGCAAGTGAGGACCAGCAAGACAATTCCTGCCTAGCACCTTCCTTGGAGGAGAGAGAGTGCAACGTTTCATTTTAGCATTTTGGCGCTCACGAGGGAGACAAACTGCTTTGGCTGTTTGCAAGGCTAGGAAAGAGCAGAGCCCCAGTCTTGCTGTTTATCTGCAATGACTGCCAGGGCAAGTGAGGACCAGCAAGACAATTCCTGCCTAGCACCTTCCTTGGAGGAGAGAGAGTGCAACGTTTCATTATAGCATTTTGGCGCTCACGAGGGAGACAAACTGCTTTGGCTGTTTGCAAGGCTAGGAAAGAGCAGAGCCCCAGTCTTGCTGTTTATCTGCAATGACTGCCAGGGCAAGTGAGGACCAGCAAGACAATTCCTGCCTAGCACCTTCCTTGGAGGAGAGAGAGTGCAACGTTTCATTTTAGCATTTTGGCGCTCACGAGGGAGACAAACTGCTTTGGCTGTTTGCAAGGGTAGGAAAGAGCAGAGCCCTAGTCTTGCTGTGTATCTGCAATGACTGCCAGGGCAAGTGAGGACCAGCAAGACAATTCCTGCCTAGCACCTTCCTTGGAGGAGAGAGAGTGCAACGTTGCATTTTAGCATTTTGGCGCTCACGAGGGAGACAAACTGCTTTGGCTGTTTGCAAGGCTAGGAAAGAGCAGAGCCCCAGTCTTGCTGTTTATCTGCAATGACTGCCAGGGCAAGTGAGGACCAGCAAGACAATTCCTGCCTAGCACCTTCCTTGGAGGAGAGAGAGTGCAACGTTTCATTTTAGCATTTTGGCGCTCACGAGGGAGACAAACTGCTTTGGCTGTTTCAAGGGTAGGAAAGAGCAGAGACCGAGTCTTGCTGTGTATCTGCAATGACTGCCAGGGTAAGTGAGGACCAGCAAGACAATTCCTGCCTAGTACCTTCCTTGGAGGAGAGAGAGTGCAACGTTTCATTTTAGCATTTTGGCGCTCACGAGGGAGACAAACTGCTTTAGCTGTTTGCAAGGCTGGGAAAGAGCAGAGCCCCAGTCTTGCTGTGTATCTGCAATGACTGCCAGGGCAAGTGAGGACCAGCAAGACAATTCCTGCCTAGCACCTTCCTTGGAGGAGAGAGAGTGCAACGTTTCATTTTAGCATTTTGGCGCTCACGAGGGAGACAAACTGCTTTGGCTGTTTGCAAGGCTAGGAAAGAGCAGAGCCCCAGTCTTGCTGTTTATCTGCAATGACTGCCAGGGCAAGTGAGGACCAGCAAGACAATTCCTGCCTAGCACCTTCCTTGGAGGAGAGAGAGTGCAACGTTTCATTATAGCATTTTGGCCCTCACGAGGGAGACAAACTGCTTTGGCTGTTTGCAAGGCTAGGAAAGAGCAGAGCCCCAGTCTTGCTGTTTATCTGCAATGACTGCCAGGGCAAGTGAGGACCAGCAAGACAATTCCTGCCTAGCACCTTCCTTGGAGGAGAGAGAGTGCAACGTTTCATTTTAGCATTTTGGCGCTCACGAGGGAGACAAACTGCTTTGGCTGTTTGCAAGGGTAGGAAAGAGCAGAGCCCCAGTCTTGCTGTGTATCTGCAATGACTGCCAGGGCAAGTGAGGACCAGCAAGACAATTCCTGCCTAGCACCTTCCTTGGAGGAGAGAGAGTGCAACGTTGCATTTTAGCATTTTGGCGCTCACGAGGGAGACAAACTGCTTTGGCTGTTTGCAAGGCTAGGAAAGAGCAGAGCCCCAGTCTTGCTGTTTATCTGCAATGACTGCCAGGGCAAGTGAGGACCAGCAAGACAATTCCTGCCTAGCACCTTCCTTGGAGGAGAGAGAGTGCAACGTTTCATTTTAGCATTTTGGCGCTCACAAGGGAGACAAACTGCTTTGGCTGTTTGCAAGGGTAGGAAAGAGCAGAGACCGAGTCTTGCTGTGTATCTGCAATGACTGCCAGGGTAAGTGAGGACCAGCAAGACAATTCCTGCCTAGTACCTTCCTTGGAGGAGAGAGAGTGCAACGTTTCATTTTAGCATTTTGGCGCTCACGAGGGAGACAAACTTCTTTAGCTGTTTGCAAGGCTAGGAAAGAGCAGAGCACCAGTCTTGCTGTTTATCTGCAATGACTGCCAGGGCAAGTGAGGACCAGCAAGACAATTCCTGCCTAGCACCTTCCTTGGAGGAGAGAGAGTGCAACGTTTCATTTTAGCATTTAAGCGCTCACAAGGGAGACAAACTGCTTTGGCTGTTTGCAAGGCTAGGAAAGAGCAGAGCCCCAGTCTTGCTGTTTATCTGCAATGACTGCCAGGGCAAGTGAGGACCAGCAAGACAATTCCTGCCTAGCACCTTCCTTGGAGGAGAGAGAGTGCAACGTTTCATTTTAGCATTTTGGCGCTCACGAGGGAGACAAACTGCTCTGGCTGTTTGCAAGGCTAGGAAAGAGCAGAGCCCCAGTCTTGCTGTTTATCTGCAATGACTGCCAGGGCAAGTGAGGACCAGCAAGACAATTCCTGCCTAGCACCTTCCTTGGAGGAGAGAGAGTGCAACGTTTCATTTTGCTTTTTGGAGTGCGAGATTGAGAAAAAGCACAGTGTCTGTTTGCAAGGGTAGGAAAGAGCAGAGACCGAGTCTTCCTGTTTATCTGCAATGACTGCCAGGGCAAGTGAGGACCAGCAAGACAATTCCTGCCTAGCACCTTCCTTGGAGGAGAGAGAGTGCAACGTTTCATTTTAGCATTTTGGCGCTCACGAGGGAGACAAACTGCTTTGGCTGTTTGCAAAGGTAGGAAAGAGCAGAGACCGAGTCTTGCTGTGTATCTGCAATGACTGCCAGGGCAAGTGAGGACCAGCAGGACAATTCCTGCCTAGCACCTTCCTTGGAGGAGAGAGAGTGCAACGTTTCATTTTAGCATTTTGGCGCTCACGAGGGAGACGAACTTCTTTTGCTGTTTCAAGGCTAGGAAAGAGCAGAGCCCCAGTCTTGCTGTTTATCTGCAATGACTGCCAGGGCAAGTGAGGACCAGCAAGACAATTCCTGCCTAGCACCTTCCTTGGAGGAGAGAGAGTGCAACGTTTCATTTTAGCATTTAAGCGCTCACAAGGGAGACAAACTGCTTTGGCTGTTTGCAAGGCTAGGAAAGAGCAGAGCCCCAGTCTTGCTGTTTATCTGCAATGACTGCCAGGGCAAGTGAGGACCAGCAAGACAATTCCTGCCTAGCACCTTCCTTGGAGGAGAGAGAGTGCAACGTTTCATTTTAGCATTTTGGCGCTCACGAGGGAGACAAACTGCTCTGGCTGTTTGCAAGGCTAGGAAAGAGCAGAGCCCCAGTCTTGCTGTTTATCTGCAATGACTGCCAGGGCAACTGAGGACCAGCAAGACAATTCCTGCCTAGCACCTTCCTTGGAGGAGAGAGAGTGCAACGTTTCATTTTAGCATTTTGGCGCTCACGAGGGAGACAAACTGCTTTGGCTGTTTGCAAGGGTAGGAAAGAGCAGAGCCCCAGTCTTGCTGTGTATCTGCAATGACTGCCAGGGCAAGTGAGGACCAGCAAGACAATTCCTGCCTAGCACCTTCCTTGGAGGAGAGAGAGTGCAACGTTTCATTTTAGCATTTTGGCGCTCACGAGGGAGACAAACTGCTTTGGCTGTTTGCAAGGCTAGGAAAGAGCAGAGCCCCAGTCTTGCTGTTTATCTGCAATGACTGCCAGGGCAAGTGAGGACCAGCAAGACAATTCCTGCCTAGCACCTTCCTTGGAGGAGAGAGAGTGCAACGTTTCATTTTAGCATTTTGGCGCTCACGAGGGAGACAAACTTCTTTGGCTGTTTGCAAGGGTAGGAAAGAGCAGAGACCGAGTCTTGCTGTGTATCTGCAATGACTGCCAGGGTAAGTGAGGACCAGCAAGACAATTCCTGCCTAGTACCTTCCTTGGAGGAGAGAGAGTGCAACGTTTCATTTTAGCATTTTGGCGCTCACGAGGGAGACAAACTGCTTTAGCTGTTTGCAAGGCTAGGAAAGAGCAGAGCCCCAGTCTTGCTGTGTATCTGCAATGACTGCCAGGGCAAGTGAGGACCAGCAAGACAATTCCTGCCTAGCACCTTCCTTGGAGGAGAGAGAGTGCAACGTTTCATTTTAGCATTTTGGCGCTCACGAGGGAGACAAACTGCTTTGGCTGTTTGCAAGGCTAGGAAAGAGCAGAGCCCCAGTCTTGCTGTTTATCTGCAATGACTGCCAGGGCAAGTGAGGACCAGCAAGACAATTCCTGCCTAGCACCTTCCTTGGAGGAGAGAGAGTGCAACGTTTCATTATAGCATTTTGGCGCTCACGAGGGAGACAAACTGCTTTGGCTGTTTGCAAGGCTAGGAAAGAGCAGAGCCCCAGTCTTGCTGTTTATCTGCAATGACTGCCAGGGCAAGTGAGGACCAGCAAGACAATTCCTGCCTAGCACCTTCCTTGGAGGAGAGAGAGTGCAACGTTTCATTTTAGCATTTTGGCGCTCACGAGGGAGACAAACTGCTTTGGCTGTTTGCAAGGCTAGGAAAGAGCAGAGCCCCAGTCTTGCTGTGTATCTGCAATGACTGCCAGGGCAAGTGAGGACCAGCAAGACAATTCCTGCCTAGCACCTTCCTTGGAGGAGAGAGAGTGCAACGTTGCATTTTAGCATTTTGGCGCTCACGAGGGAGACAAACTGCTTTGGCTGTTTGCAAGGCTAGGAAAGAGCAGAGCCCCAGTCTTGCTGTTTATCTGCAATGACTGCCAGGGCAAGTGAGGACTAGCAAGACAATTCCTGCCTAGCACCTTCCTTGTTGGAGAGAGAGTGCAACGTTGCATTTTAGCATTTTGGCGCTCACGAGGGAGACAAACTGCTTTGGCTGTTTGCAAGGGTAGGAAAGAGCAGAGACCGAGTCTTGCTGTGTATCTGCAATGACTGCCAGGGTAAGTGAGGACCAGCAAGACAATTCCTGCCTAGTACCTTCCTTGGAGGAGAGAGAGTGCAACGTTTCATTTTAACATTTTGGCGCTCACGAGGGAGACACACTGCTTTAGCTGTTTGCAAGGCTAGGAAAGAGCAGAGCCCCAGTCTTGCTGTTTATCTGCAATGACTGCCAGGGCAAGTGAGGACCAGCAAGACAATTCCTGCCTAGCACCTTCCTTGGAGGAGAGAGAGTGCAACGTTTCATTTTAGCGTTTTGGCGCTCACGAGGGAGACAAACTGCTTTGGCTGTTTGCAAGGCTAGGAAAGAGCAGAGCCCCAATCTTGCTGTTTATCTGCAATGACTGCCAGGGCAAGTGAGGGCCAGCAAGACAATTCCTGCCTAGCACCTTCCTTGGAGGAGAGAGAGTGCAACGTTTCATTTTAGCATTTTGGCGCTCACAAGGGAGACAAACTGCTTTGGCTGTTTGCAAGGCTAGGAAAGAGCAGAGCACCAGTCTTGCTGTTTATCTGCAATGACTGCCAGGGCAAGTGAGGACCAGCAAGACAATTCCTGCCTAGCACCTTCCTTGGAGGAGAGAGAGTGCAACGTTTCATTTTGCTTTTTGGAGTGCGAGATTGAGAAAAAGCACAGTGTCTGTTTGCAAGGCTAGGAAAGAGCAGAGCCCCAGTCTTGCTGTTTATCTGCAATGACTGCCAGGGCAAGTGAGGACCAGCAAGACAATTCCTGCCTAGCACCTTCCTTGGAGGAGAGAGAGTGCAACGTTTCATTTTAGCATTTTGGCGCTCACAAGGGAGACAAACTGCTTTGGCTGTTTGCAAGGCTAGGAAAGAGCAGAGCCCCAGTCTTGCTGTTTATCTGCAATGACTGCCAGGGCAAGTGAGGACCAGCAAGACAATTACTGCCTAGCACCTTCCTTGGAGGAGAGAGAGTGCAACGTTTCATTTTAGCATTTTGGCGCTCACAAGGGAGACAAACTGCTTTGGCTGTTTGCAAGGCTAGGAAAGAGCAGAGCCCCAATCTTGCTGTTTATCTGCAATGACTGCCAGGGCAAGTGAGGACCAGCAAGACAATTCCTGCCTAGCACCTTCCTTGGAGGAGAGAGAGTGCAACGTTTCATTTTAGCATTTTGGCGCTCACGAGGGAGACGAACTTCTTTTGCTGTTGCAAGGCTAGGAAAGAGCAGAGCCCCAGTCTTGCTGTTTATCTGCAATGACTGCCAGGGCAAGTGAGGACCAGCAAGACAATTCCTGCCTAGCACCTTCCTTGGAGGAGAGAGAGTGCAACGTTTCATTTTAGCATTTTGGCGCTCACGAGGGAGACAAACTGCTTTGGCTGTTTGCAAGGCTAGGAAAGAGCAGAGCCCCAGTCTTGCTGTTTATCTGCAATGACTGCCAGGGCAAGTGAGGACCAGCAAGACAATTCCTGCCTAGCACCTTCCTTGGAGGAGAGAGAGTGCAACGTTTCATTTTAGCATTTTGGCGCTCACGAGGGAGACAAACTGCTTTTGCTGTTTGAAGGCTAGGAAAGAGCAGAGCCCCAGTCTTGCTGTTTATCTGCAATGACTGCCAGGGCAAGTGAGGACCAGCAAGACAATTCCTGCCTAGCACCTTCCTTGGAGGAGAGAGAGTGCAACGTTTCATTTTGCTTTTTGGATTGCGAGAGTGAGAAATAGCAGAGTGGCTGTTTGCAAGGCTAGGAAAGAGCAGAGCCCGAGTCTTGCTGTTTATCTGCAATGACTGCCAGGGCAAGTGAGGACCAGCAAGACAATTCCTGCCTAGCACCTTCCTTGGAGGAGAGAGAGTGCAACGTTTCATTTTAGCATTTTGGCGCTCAGGAGCGAGACAAACTGCTTTGGCTGTTTGCAAGGCTAGGAAAGAGCAGAGCCCCAGTCTTGCTGTTTATCTGCAATGACTGCCAGGGCAAGTGAGGACCAGCAAGACAATTCCTGCCTAGCACCTTCCTTGGAGGAGAGAGAGTGCAACGTTTCATTTTAGCATTTTGGCGCTCACGAGCGAGACAAACTGCTTTGGCTGTTTGCAAGGCTAGGAAAGAGCAGAGCCCGAGTCTTGCTGTTTATCTGCAATGACTGCCAGGGCAAGTGAGGACCAGCAAGACAATTACTGCCTAGCACCTTCCTTGGAGGAGAGAGAGTGCAACGTTTCATTTTAGCATTTTGGCGCTCACAAGGGAGACAAACTGCTTTGGCTGTTTGCAAGGCTAGGAAAGAGCAGAGCCCCAATCTTGCTGTTTATCTGCAATGACTGCCAGGGCAAGTGAGGACCAGCAAGACAATTCCTGCCTAGCACCTTCCTTGGAGGAGAGAGAGTGCAACGTTTCATTTTAGCATTTTGGCGCTCACGAGGGAGACGAACTTCTTTTGCTGTTGCAAGGCTAGGAAAGAGCAGAGCCCCAGTCTTGCTGTTTATCTGCAATGACTGCCAGGGCAAGTGAGGACCAGCAAGACAATTCCTGCCTAGCACCTTCCTTGGAGGAGAGAGAGTGCAACGTTTCATTTTAGCATTTTGGCGCTCACGAGGGAGACAAACTGCTTTGGCTGTTTGCAAGGCTAGGAAAGAGCAGAGCCCCAGTCTTGCTGTTTATCTGCAATGACTGCCAGGGCAAGTGAGGACCAGCAAGACAATTCCTGCCTAGCACCTTCCTTGGAGGAGAGAGAGTGCAACGTTTCATTTTAGCATTTTGGCGCTCACGAGGGAGACAAACTGCTTTTGCTGTTTGAAGGCTAGGAAAGAGCAGAGCCCCAGTCTTGCTGTTTATCTGCAATGACTGCCAGGGCAAGTGAGGACCAGCAAGACAATTCCTGCCTAGCACCTTCCTTGGAGGAGAGAGAGTGCAACGTTTCATTTTGCTTTTTGGATTGCGAGAGTGAGAAATAGCAGAGTGGCTGTTTGCAAGGCTAGGAAAGAGCAGAGCCCGAGTCTTGCTGTTTATCTGCAATGACTGCCAGGGCAAGTGAGGACCAGCAAGACAATTCCTGCCTAGCACCTTCCTTGGAGGAGAGAGAGTGCAACGTTTCATTTTAGCATTTTGGCGCTCAGGAGCGAGACAAACTGCTTTGGCTGTTTGCAAGGCTAGGAAAGAGCAGAGCCCGAGTCTTGCTGTTTATCTGCAATGACTGCCAGGGCAAGTGAGGACCAGCAAGACAATTCCTGCCTAGCACCTTCCTTGGAGGAGAGAGAGTGCAACGTTTCATTTTAGCATTTTGGCGCTCACGAGCGAGACAAACTGCTTTGGCTGTTTGCAAGGCTAGGAAAGAGCAGAGCCCGAGTCTTGCTGTTTATCTGCAATGACTGCTAGGGCAAGTGAGGACCAGCAAGACAATTCCTGCCTAGCACCTTCCTTGGAGGAGACAGAGTGCAACGTTTCATTTTGCTTTTTGGAGTGCGAGAGTGAGAAAAAGCAGAGTGCCTGTTTGCAAGGCTAGGAAAGAGCAGAGCCCCAGTCTTGCTGTTTATCTGCAATGACTGCCAGGGCAAGTGAGGACCAGCAAGACAATTCCTGCCTAGCACCTTCCTTGGAGGAGAGAGAGTGCAACGTTTCATTTTAGCATTTTGGCGCTCACGAGGGAGACAAACTGCTTTGGGTGTTTGCAAGGCTAGGAAAGAGCAGAGCCCCAGTCTTGCTGTTTATCTGCAATGACTGCGAGGGCAAGTGAGGACCAGCAAGACAATTCCTGCCTAGCACCTTCCTTGGAGGAGAGAGAGTGCAACGTTTCATTTTAGCATTTTGGCCCTCACGAGGGAGACAAACTTCTTAGGCTGTTTGCAAGGCTAGGAAAGAGCAGAACCCCAGTCTTGCTGTTTATCTGCAATGACTGCCAGGGCAAGTGAGGACCAGCAAGACAATTCCTGCCTAGTACCTTCCTTGGAGGAGAGAGAGTGCAACGTTTCATTTTAGCATTTTGGCGCTCACGAGGGAGACAAACTGCTTTGGCTGTTTGCAAGGCTAGGAAAGAGCAGAGCCCCAGTCTTCCTGTTTATCTGCAATGACTGCCAGGGCAAGTGAGGACCAGCAAGACAATTCCTGCCTAGCACCTTCCTTGGAGGAGAGAGAGTGCAACGTTTCATTTTAGCATTTTGGCGCTCATGAGGGAGACAAACTGCTTTGGCTGTTTGCAAGGCTAGGAAAGAGCAGAGCCCCAATCTTGCTGTTTATCTGCAATGACTGCCAGGGCAAGTGAGGGCCAGCAAGACAATTCCTGCCTAGCACCTTCCTTGGAGGAGAGAGAGTGCAACGTTTCATTTTAGCATTTTGGCGCTCACAAGGGAGACAAACTGCTTTTGCTGTTTGCAAGGCTAGGAAAGAGCAGAGCCCCAGTCTTGCTGTTTATCTGCAATGACTGCCAGGGCAAGTGAGGACCAGCAAGACAATTCCTGCCTAGAACCTTCCTTGGAGGAGAGAGAGTGCAACGTTTCATTTTAGCATTTTGGCGCTCACGAGGGAGACAAACTGCTTTGGCTGTTTGCAAGGGTAGGAAAGAGCAGAGCCCCAGTCTTGCTGTGTATCTGCAATGACTGCCAGGGCAAGTGAGGACCAGCAAGACAATTCCTGCCTAGCACCTTCCTTGGAGGAGAGAGAGTGCAACGTTGCATTTTAGCATTTTGGCGCTCACGAGGGAGACAAACTGCTTTGGCTGTTTGCAAGGCTAGGAAAGAGCAGAGCCCCAGTCTTGCTGTTTATCTGCAATGACTGCCAGGGCAAGTGAGGACTAGCAAGACAATTCCTGCCTAGCACCTTCCTTGGAGGAGAGAGAGTGCAACGTTGCATTTTAGCATTTTGGCGCTCACGAGGGAGACAAACTGCTTTGGCTGTTTGCAAGGGTAGGAAAGAGCAGAGACCGAGTCTTGCTGTGTATCTGCAATGACTGCCAGGGTAAGTGAGGACCAGCAAGACAATTCCTGCCTAGTACCTTCCTTGGAGGAGAGAGAGTGCAACGTTTCATTTTAGCATTTTGGCGCTCACGAGGGAGACACACTGCTTTTGCTGTTTGCAAGGCTAGGAAAGAGCAGAGCCCCAGTCTTGCTGTTTATCTGCAATGACTGCCAGGGCAAGTGAGGACCAGCAAGACAATTCCTGCCTAGCACCTTCCTTGGAGGAGAGAGAGTGCAACGTTTCATTTTAGCGTTTTGGCGCTCACGAGGGAGACAAACTGCTTTGGCTGTTTGCAAGGCTAGGAAAGAGCAGAGCCCCAATCTTGCTGTTTATCTGCAATGACTGCCAGGGCAAGTGAGGGCCAGCAAGACAATTCCTGCCTAGCACCTTCCTTGGAGGAGAGAGAGTGCAACGTTTCATTTTAGCATTTTGGCCCTCACAAGGGAGACAAACTGCTTTGGCTCTTTGCAAGGCTAGGAAAGAGCAGAGCACCAGTCTTGCTGTTTATCTGCAATGACTGCCAGGGCAAGTGAGGACCAGCAAGACAATTCCTGCCTAGCACCTTCCTTGGAGGAGAGAGAGTGCAACGTTTCATTTTGCTTTTTGGAGTGCGAGATTGAGAAAACGCACAGTGTCTGTTTGCAAGGGTAGGAAAGAGCAGAGACCGAGTCTTCCTGTTTATCTGCAATGACTGCCAGGGCAAGTGAGGACCAGCAATACAATTCCTGCCTAGCACCTTCCTTGGAGGAGAGAGAGTGCAACGTTTCATTTTAGCATTTTGGCGCTCACGAGGGAGACAAACTGCTTTGGGTGTTTGCAAGGCTAGGAAAGAGCAGAGCCCCAGTCTTGCTGTTTATCTGCAATGACTGCGAGGGCAAGTGAGGACCAGCAAGACAATTCCTGCCTAGCACCTTCCTTGGAGGAGAGAGAGTGCAACGTTTCATTTTAGCATTTTGGCCCTCACGAGGGAGACAAACTTCTTTGGCTGTTTGCAAGGCTAGGAAAGAGCAGAACCCCAGTCTTGCTGTTTATCTGCAATGACTGCCAGGGCAAGTGAGGACCAGCAAGACAATTCCTGCCTAGTACCTTCCTTGGAGGAGAGAGAGTGCAACGTTTCATTTTAGCATTTTGGCGCTCACGAGGGAGACAAACTGCTTTGGCTGTTTGCAAGGCTAGGAAAGAGCAGAGCCCCAGTCTTTCTGTTTATCTGCAATGACTGCCAGGGCAAGTGAGGACCAGCAAGACAATTCCTGCCTAGCACCTTCCTTGGAGGAGAGAGAGTGCAACGTTTCATTTTAGCATTTTGGCGCTCACGAGGGAGACAAACTGCTTTGGCTGTTTGCAAGGCTAGGAAAGAGCAGAGCCCCAATCTTGCTGTTTATCTGCAATGACTGCCAGGGCAAGTGAGGGCCAGCAAGACAATTCCTGCCTAGCACCTTCCTTGGAGGAGAGAGAGTGCAACGTTTCATTTTAGCATTTTGGCGCTCACAAGGGAGACAAACTGCTTTTGCTGTTTGCAAGGCTAGGAAAGAGCAGAGCCCCAGTCTTGCTGTTTATCTGCAATGACTGCCAGGGCAAGTGAGGACCAGCAAGACAATTCCTGCCTAGAACCTTCCTTGGAGGAGAGAGAGTGCAACGTTTCATTTTAGCATTTTGGCGCTCACGAGGGAGACAAACTGCTTTGGCTGTTTGCAAGGCTAGGAAAGAGCAGAGCCCCAGTCTTGCTGTTTATCTGCAATGACTGCCAGGGCAAGTGAGGACCAGCAAGACAATTCCTGCCTAGCACATTCCTTGGAGGAGAGAGAGTGCAACGTTTCATTTTGCTTTTTGGAGTGCGAGATTGAGAAAAAGCACAGTGTCTGTTTGCAAGGCTAGGAAAGAGCAGAGCCCCAGTCTTGCTGTTTATCTGCAATGACTGCCAGGGCAAGTGAGGACCAGCAAGACAATTCCTGCCTAGCACCTTCCTTGGAGGAGAGAGAGTGCAACGTTTCATTTTAGCATTTTGGCGCTTACAAGGGAGACAAACTGCTTTGGCTGTTTGCAAGGCTAGGAAAGAGCAGAGCCCCAGTCTTGCTGTTTATCTGCAATGACTGCCAGGGCAAGTGAGGACCAGCAAGACAATTACTGCCTAGCACCTTCCTTGGAGGAGAGAGAGTGCAACGTTTCATTTTAGCATTTTGGCGCTCACAAGGGAGACAAACTGCTTTGGCTGTTTGCAAGGCTAGGAAAGAGCAGAGCCCCAATCTTGCTGTTTATCTGCAATGACTGCCAGGGCAAGTGAGGACCAGCAAGACAATTCCTGCCTAGCACCTTCCTTGGAGGAGAGAGAGTGCAACGTTTCATTTTAGCATTTTGGCGCTCACGAGGGAGACGAACTTCTTTTGCTGTTGCAAGGCTAGGAAAGAGCAGAGCCCCAGTCTTGCTGTTTATCTGCAATGACTGCCAGGGCAAGTGAGGACCAGCAAGACAATTCCTGCCTAGCACCTTCCTTGGAGGAGAGAGAGTGCAACGTTTCATTTTAGCATTTTGGCGCTCACGAGGGAGACAAACTGCTTTGGCTGTTTGCAAGGCTAGGAAAGAGCAGAGCCCCAGTCTTGCTGTTTATCTGCAATGACTGCCAGGGCAAGTGAGGACCAGCAAGACAATTCCTGCCTAGCACCTTCCTTGGAGGAGAGAGAGTGCAACGTTTCATTTTAGCATTTTGGCGCTCACGAGGGAGACAAACTGCTTTTGCTGTTTGAAGGCTAGGAAAGAGCAGAGCCCCAGTCTTGCTGTTTATCTGCAATGACTGCCAGGGCAAGTGAGGACCAGCAAGACAATTCCTGCCTAGCACCTTCCTTGGAGGAGAGAGAGTGCAACGTTTCATTTTGCTTTTTGGATTGCGAGAGTGAGAAATAGCAGAGTGGCTGTTTGCAAGGCTAGGAAAGAGCAGAGCCCGAGTCTTGCTGTTTATCTGCAATGACTGCCAGGGCAAGTGAGGACCAGCAAGACAATTCCTGCCTAGCACCTTCCTTGGAGGAGAGAGAGTGCAACGTTTCATTTTAGCATTTTGGCGCTCAGGAGCGAGACAAACTGCTTTGGCTGTTTGCAAGGCTAGGAAAGAGCAGAGCCCCAGTCTTGCTGTTTATCTGCAATGACTGCCAGGGCAAGTGAGGACCAGCAAGACAATTCCTGCCTAGCACCTTCCTTGGAGGAGAGAGAGTGCAACGTTTCATTTTAGCATTTTGGCGCTCACGAGCGAGACAAACTGCTTTGGCTGTTTGCAAGGCTAGGAAAGAGCAGAGCCCGAGTCTTGCTGTTTATCTGCAATGACTGCCAGGGCAAGTGAGGACCAGCAAGACAATTACTGCCTAGCACCTTCCTTGGAGGAGAGAGAGTGCAACGTTTCATTTTAGCATTTTGGCGCTCACAAGGGAGAGAAACTGCTTTGGCTGTTTGTAAGGCTAGGAAAGAGCAGAGCCCCAATCTTGCTGTTTATCTGCAATGACTGCCAGGGCAAGTGAGGACCAGCAAGACAATTCCTGCCTAGCACCTTCCTTGGAGGAGAGAGAGTGCAACGTTTCATTTTAGCATTTTGGCGCTCACGAGGGAGACGAACTTCTTTTGCTGTTGCAAGGCTAGGAAAGAGCAGAGCCCCAGTCTTGCTGTTTATCTGCAATGACTGCCAGGGCAAGTGAGGACCAGCAAGACAATTCCTGCCTAGCACCTTCCTTGGAGGAGAGAGAGTGCAACGTTTCATTTTAGCATTTTGGCGCTCACGAGGGAGACAAACTGCTTTGGCTGTTTGCAAGGCTAGGAAAGAGCAGAGCCCCAGTCTTGCTGTTTATCTGCAATGACTGCCAGGGCAAGTGAGGACCAGCAAGACAATTCCTGCCTAGCACCTTCCTTGGAGGAGAGAGAGTGCAACGTTTCATTTTAGCATTTTGGCGCTCACGAGGGAGACAAACTGCTTTTGCTGTTTGAAGGCTAGGAAAGAGCAGAGCCCCAGTCTTGCTGTTTATCTGCAATGACTGCCAGGGCAAGTGAGGACCAGCAAGACAATTCCTGCCTAGCACCTTCCTTGGAGGAGAGAGAGTGCAACGTTTCATTTTGCTTTTTGGATTGCGAGAGTGAGAAATAGCAGAGTGGCTGTTTGCAAGGCTAGGAAAGAGCAGAGCCCGAGTCTTGCTGTTTATCTGCAATGACTGCCAGGGCAAGTGAGGACCAGCAAGACAATTCCTGCCTAGCACCTTCCTTGGAGGAGAGAGAGTGCAACGTTTCATTTTAGCATTTTGGCGCTCAGGAGCGAGACAAACTGCTTTGGCTGTTTGCAAGGCTAGGAAAGAGCAGAGCCCGAGTCTTGCTGTTTATCTGCAATGACTGCCAGGGCAAGTGAGGACCAGCAAGACAATTCCTGCCTAGCACCTTCCTTGGAGGAGAGAGAGTGCAACGTTTCATTTTAGCATTTTGGCGCTCACGAGCGAGACAAACTGCTTTGGCTGTTTGCAAGGCTAGGAAAGAGCAGAGCCCGAGTCTTGCTGTTTATCTGCAATGACTGCTAGGGCAAGTGAGGACCAGCAAGACAATTCCTGCCTAGCACCTTCCTTGGAGGAGACAGAGTGCAACGTTTCATTTTGCTTTTTGGAGTGCGAGAGTGAGAAAAAGCAGAGTGCCTGTTTGCAAGGCTAGGAAAGAGCAGAGCCCCAGTCTTGCTGTTTATCTGCAATGACTGCCAGGGCAAGTGAGGACCAGCAAGACAATTCCTGCCTAGCACCTTCCTTGGAGGAGAGAGAGTGCAACGTTTCATTTTAGCATTTTGGCGCTCACGAGGGAGACAAACTGCTTTGGGTGTTTGCAAGGCTAGGAAAGAGCAGAGCCCCAGTCTTGCTGTTTATCTGCAATGACTGCGAGGGCAAGTGAGGACCAGCAAGACAATTCCTGCCTAGCACCTTCCTTGGAGGAGAGAGAGTGCAACGTTTCATTTTAGCATTTTGGCCCTCACGAGGGAGACAAACTTCTTTGGCTGTTTGCAAGGCTAGGAAAGAGCAGAACCCCAGTCTTGCTGTTTATCTGCAATGACTGCCAGGGCAAGTGAGGACCAGCAAGACAATTCCTGCCTAGTACCTTCCTTGGAGGAGAGAGAGTGCAACGTTTCATTTTAGCATTTTGGCGCTCACGAGGGAGACAAACTGCTTTGGCTGTTTGCAAGGCTAGGAAAGAGCAGAGCCCCAGTCTTCCTGTTTATCTGCAATGACTGCCAGGGCAAGTGAGGACCAGCAAGACAATTCCTGCCTAGCACCTTCCTTGGAGGAGAGAGAGTGCAACGTTTCATTTTAGCATTTTGGCGCTCATGAGGGAGACAAACTGCTTTGGCTGTTTGCAAGGCTAGGAAAGAGCAGAGCCCCAATCTTGCTGTTTATCTGCAATGACTGCCAGGGCAAGTGAGGGCCAGCAAGACAATTCCTGCCTAGCACCTTCCTTGGAGGAGAGAGAGTGCAACGTTTCATTTTAGCATTTTGGCGCTCACAAGGGAGACAAACTGCTTTTGCTGTTTGCAAGGCTAGGAAAGAGCAGAGCCCCAGTCTTGCTGTTTATCTGCAATGACTGCCAGGGCAAGTGAGGACCAGCAAGACAATTCCTGCCTAGAACCTTCCTTGGAGGAGAGAGAGTGCAACGTTTCATTTTAGCATTTTGGCGCTCACGAGGGAGACAAACTGCTTTTGCTGTTTGCAAGGCTAGGAAAGAGCAGAGCCCCAGTCTTGCTGTTTATCTGCAATGACTGCCAGGGCAAGTGAGGACCAGCAAGACAATTCCTGCCTAGCACATTCCTTGGAGGAGAGAGAGTGCAACGTTTCATTTTGCTTTTTGGAGTGCGAGATTGAGAAAAAGCACAGTGTCTGTTTGCAAGGCTAGGAAAGAGCAGAGCCCCAGTCTTGCTGTTTATCTGCAATGACTGCCAGGGCAAGTGAGGACCAGCAAGACAATTCCTGCCTAGCACCTTCCTTGGAGGAGAGAGAGTGCAACGTTTCATTTTGCTTTTTGGAGTGCGAGATTGAGAAAAAGCACAGTGTCTGTTTGCAAGGGTAGGAAAGAGCAGAGACCGAGTCTTCCTGTTTATCTGCAATGACTGCCAGGGCAAGTGAGGACCAGCAAGACAATTCCTGCCTAGCACCTTCCTTGGAGGAGAGAGAGTGCAACGTTTCATTTTAGCATTTTGGCGCTCACGAGGGAGACAAACTGCTTTGGCTGTTTGCAAGGGTAGGAAAGAGCAGAGACCGAGTCTTGCTGTGTATCTGCAATGACTGCCAGGGCAAGTGAGGACCAGCAAGACAATTCCTGCCTAGCACCTTCCTTGGAGGAGAGAGAGTGCAACGTTTCATTTTAGCATTTTGGCGCTCACAAGGGAGACAAACTGCTTTGGCTGTTTGCAAGGCTAGGAAAGAGCAGAGCCCCAATCTTGCTGTTTATCTGCAATGACTGCCAGGGCAAGTGAGGACCAGCAAGACAATTCCTGCCTAGCACCTTCCTTGGAGGAGAGAGAGTGCAACGTTTCATTTTAGCATTTTGGCGCTCACGAGGGAGACGAACTGCTTTTGCTGTTTGAAGGCTAGGAAAGAGCAGAGCCCCAGTCTTGCTGTTTATCTGCAATGACTGCCAGGGCAAGTGAGGACCAGCAAGACAATTCCTGCCTAGCACCTTCCTTGGAGGAGAGAGAGTGCAACGTTTCATTTTGCTTTTTGGATTGCGAGAGTGAGAAATAGCAGAGTGGCTGTTTGCAAGGCTAGGAAAGAGCAGAGCCCGAGTCTTGCTGTTTATCTGCAATGACTGCCAGGGCAAGTGAGGACCAGCAAGACAATTCCTGCCTAGCACCTTCCTTGGAGGAGAGAGAGTGCAACGTTTCATTTTAGCATTTTGGCGCTCACGAGGGAGACAAACTGCTTTGGGTGTTTGCAAGGCTAGGAAAGAGCAGAGCCCCAGTCTTGCTGTTTATCTGCAATGACTGCCAGGGCAAGTGAGGACCAGCAAGACAATTCCTGCCTAGCACCTTCCTTGGAGGAGAGAGAGTGCAACGTTTCATTTTAGCATTTTGGCCCTCACGAGGGAGACAAACTTCTTTGGCTGTTTGCAAGGCTAGGAAAGAGCAGAACCCCAGTCTTGCTGTTTATCTGCAATGACTGCCAGGGCAAGTGAGGACCAGCAAGACAATTCCTGCCTAGTACCTTCCTTGGAGGAGAGAGAGTGCAACGTTTCATTTTAGCATTTTGGCGCTCACGAGGGAGACAAACTGCTCTGGCTGTTTGCAAGGCTAGGAAAGAGCAGAGCCCCAGTCTTCCTGTTTATCTGCAATGACTGCCAGGGCAAGTGAGGACCAGCAAGACAATTCCTGCCTAGCACCTTCCTTGGAGGAGAGAGAGTGCAACGTTTCATTTTAGCATTTTGGCGCTCACGAGGGAGACAAACTGCTTTGGCTGTTTGCAAGGCTAGGAAAGAGCAGAGCCCCAATCTTGCTGTTTATCTGCAATGACTGCCAGGGCAAGTGAGGGCCAGCAATACAATTCCTGCCTAGCACCTTCCTTGGAGGAGAGAGAGTGCAACGTTTCATTTTGCTTTTTGGATTGCGAGAGTGAGAAATAGCAGAGTGGCTGTTTGCAAGGCTAGGAAAGAGCAGAGCCCGAGTCTTGCTGTTTATCTGCAATGACTGCCAGGGCAAGTGAGGACCAGCAAGACAATTCCTGCCTAGCACCTTCCTTGGAGGAGAGAGAGTGCAACGTTTCATTTTAGCATTTTGGCGCTCAGGAGCGAGACAAACTGCTTTGGCTGTTTGCAAGGCTAAGAAAGAGCAGAGCCCGAGTCTTGCTGTTTATCTGCAATGACTGCCAGGGCAAGTGAGGACTAGCAAGACAATTCCTGCCTAGCACCTTCCTTGGAGGAGAGAGAGTGCAACGTTTCATTTTAGCATTTTGGCGCTCACGAGCGAGACAAACTGCTTTGGCTGTTTGCAAGGCTAGGAAAGAGCAGAGCCCGAGTCTTGCTGTTTATCTGCAATGACTGCCAGGGCAAGTGAGGACCAGCAAGACAATTCCTGCCTAGCACCTTCCTTGGAGGAGAGAGAGTGCAACGTTTCATTTTAGCATTTTGGCGCTCACGAGCGAGACAAACTGCTTTGGCTGTTTGCAAGGCTAGGAAAGAGCAGAGCCCGAGCCTTGCTGTTTATCTGCAATGACTGCTAGGGCAAGTGAGGACCAGCAAGACAATTCCTGCCTAGCACCTTCCTTGGAGGAGACAGAGTGCAACGTTTCATTTTGCTTTTTGGAGTGCGAGAGTGAGAAAAAGCAGAGTGCCTGTTTGCAAGGCTAGGAAAGAGCAGAGCCCCAGTCTTGCTGTTTATCTGCAATGACTGCCAGGGCAAGTGAGGACCAGCAAGACAATTCCTGCCTAGCACCTTCCTTGGAGGAGAGAGAGTGCAACGTTTCATTTTAGCATTTTGGCGCTCACGAGGGAGACAAACTGCTTTGGGTGTTTGCAAGGCTAGGAAAGAGCAGAGCCCCAGTCTTGCTGTTTATCTGCAATGACTGCCAGGGCAAGTGAGGACCAGCAAGACAATTCCTGCCTAGCACCTTCCTTGGAGGAGAGAGAGTGCAACGTTCCATTTTAGCATTTTGGCCCTCACGAGGGAGACAAACTTCTTTGGCTGTTTGCAAGGCTAGGAAAGAGCAGAACCCCAGTCTTGCTGTTTATCTGCAATGACTGCCAGGGCAAGTGAGGACCAGCAAGACAATTCCTGCCTAGTACCTTCCTTGGAGGAGAGAGAGTGCAACGTTTCATTTTAGCATTTTGGCGCTCACGAGGGAGACAAACTGCTTTGGCTGTTTGCAAGGCTAGGAAAGAGCAGAGCCCCAGTCTTCCTGTTTATCTGCAATGACTGCCAGGGCAAGTGAGGACCAGCAAGACAATTCCTGCCTAGCACCTTCCTTGGAGGAGAGAGAGTGCAACGTTTCATTTTAGCATTTTGGCGCTCACGAGGGAGACAAACTGCTTTGGCTGTTTGCAAGGCTAGGAAAGAGCAGAGCCCCAATCTTGCTGTTTATCTGCAATGACTGCCAGGGCAAGTGAGGGCCAGCAACACAATTCCTGCCTAGCACCTTCCTTGGAGGAGAGAGAGTGCAACGTTTCATTTTAGCATTTTGGCGCTCACAAGGGAGACAAACTGCTTTTGCTGTTTGCAAGGCTAGGAAAGAGCAGAGCCCCAGTCTTGCTGTTTATCTGCAATGACTGCCAGGGCAAGTGAGGACCAGCAAGACAATTCCTGCCTAGAACCTTCCTTGGAGGAGAGAGAGTGCAACGTTTCATTTTAGCATTTTGGCGCTCACGAGGGAGACAAACTGCTTTTGCTGTTTGCAAGGCTAGGAAAGAGCAGAGCCCCAGTCTTGCTGTTTATCTGCAATGACTGCCAGGGCAAGTGAGGACCAGCAAGACAATTCCTGCCTAGCACATTCCTTGGAGGAGAGAGAGTGCAACGTTTCATTTTGCTTTTTGGAGTGCGAGATTGAGAAAAAGCACAGTGTCTGTTTGCAAGGCTAGGAAAGAGCAGAGCCCCAGTCTTGCTGTTTATCTGCAATGACTGCCAGGGCAAGTGAGGACCAGCAAGACAATTCCTGCCTAGCACCTTCCTTGGAGGAGAGAGAGTGCAACGTTTCATTTTGCTTTTTGGAGTGCGAGATTGAGAAAAAGCACAGTGTCTGTTTGCAAGGGTAGGAAAGAGCAGAGACCGAGTCTTCCTGTTTATCTGCAATGACTGCCAGGGCAAGTGAGGACCAGCAAGACAATTCCTGCCTAGCACCTTCCTTGGAGGAGAGAGAGTGCAACGTTTCATTTTAGCATTTTGGCGCTCACGAGGGAGACAAACTGCTTTGGCTGTTTGCAAGGGTAGGAAAGAGCAGAGACCGAGTCTTGCTGTGTATCTGCAATGACTGCCAGGGCAAGTGAGGACCAGCAAGACAATTCCTGCCTAGCACCTTCCTTGGAGGAGAGAGAGTGCAACGTTTCATTTTAGCATTTTGGCGCTCACAAGGGAGACAAACTGCTTTGGCTGTTTGCAAGGCTAGGAAAGAGCAGAGCCCCAATCTTGCTGTTTATCTGCAATGACTGCCAGGGCAAGTGAGGACCAGCAAGACAATTCCTGCCTAGCACCTTCCTTGGAGGAGAGAGAGTGCAACGTTTCATTTTAGCATTTTGGCGCTCACGAGGGAGACGAACTGCTTTTGCTGTTTGAAGGCTAGGAAAGAGCAGAGCCCCAGTCTTGCTGTTTATCTGCAATGACTGCCAGGGCAAGTGAGGACCAGCAAGACAATTCCTGCCTAGCACCTTCCTTGGAGGAGAGAGAGTGCAACGTTTCATTTTGCTTTTTGGATTGCGAGAGTGAGAAATAGCAGAGTGGCTGTTTGTAAGGCTAGGAAAGAGCAGAGCCCGAGTCTTGCTGTTTATCTGCAATGACTGCCAGGGCAAGTGAGGACCAGCAAGACAATTACTGCCTAGCACCTTCCTTGGAGGAGAGAGAGTGCAACGTTTCATTTTAGCATTTTGGCGCTCACGAGGGAGACAAACTGCTTTGGGTATTTGCAAGGCTAGGAAAGAGCAGAGCCCCAGTCTTGCTGTTTATCTGCAATGACTGCCAGGGCAAGTGAGGACCAGCAAGACAATTCCTGCCTAGCACCTTCCTTGGAGGAGAGAGAGTGCAACGTTTCATTTTAGCATTTTGGCCCTCACGAGGGAGACAAACTGCTTTGGCTGTTTGCAAGGCTAGGAAAGAGCAGAACCCCAGTCTTGCTGTTTATCTGCAATGACTGCCAGGGCAAGTGAGGACCAGCAAGACAATTCCTGCCTAGTACCTTCCTTGGAGGAGAGAGAGTGCAACGTTTCATTTTAGCATTTTGGCGCTCACGAGGGAGACAAACTGCTTTGGCTGTTTGCAAGGCTAGGAAAGAGCAGAGCCCCAGTCTTGCTGTTTATCTGCAATGACTGCCAGGGCAAGTGAGGACCAGCAAGACAATTCCTGCCTAGCACCTTCCTTGGAGGAGAGAGAGTGCAACGTTTCATTTTAGCATTTTGGCGCTCACGAGGGAGACAAACTGCTTTGGCTGTTTGCAAGGCTAGGAAAGAGCAGAGCCCCAATCTTGCTGTTTATCTGCAATGACTGCCAGGGCAAGTGAGGGCCAGCAATACAATTCCTGCCTAGCACCTTCCTTGGAGGAGAGAGAGTGCAACGTTTCATTTTGCTTTTTGGATTGCGAGAGTGAGAAATAGCAGAGTGGCTGTTTGCAAGGCTAGGAAAGAGCAGAGCCCGAGTCTTGCTGTTTATCTGCAATGACTGCCAGGGCAAGTGAGGACCAGCAAGACAATTCCTGCCTAGCACCTTCCTTGGAGGAGAGAGAGTGCAACGTTTCATTTTAGCATTTTGGCGCTCAGGAGCGAGACAAACTGCTTTGGCTGTTTGCAAGGCTAAGAAAGAGCAGAGCCCGAGTCTTGCTGTTTATCTGCAATGACTGCCAGGGCAAGTGAGGACCAGCAAGACAATTCCTGCCTAGCACCTTCCTTGGAGGAGAGAGAGTGCAACGTTTCATTTTAGCATTTTGGCGCTCACGAGCGAGACAAACTGCTTTGGCTGTTTGCAAGGCTAGGAAAGAGCAGAGCCCGAGCCTTGCTGTTTATCTGCAATGACTGCTAGGGCAAGTGAGGACCAGCAAGACAATTCCTGCCTAGCACCTTCCTTGGAGGAGACAGAGTGCAACGTTTCATTTTGCTTTTTGGAGTGCGAGAGTGAGAAAAAGCAGAGTGCCTGTTTGCAAGGCTAGGAAAGAGCAGAGCCCCAGTCTTGCTGTTTATCTGCAATGACTGCCAGGGCAAGTGAGGACCAGCAAGACAATTCCTGCCTAGCACCTTCCTTGGAGGAGAGAGAGTGCAACGTTTCATTTTAGCATTTTGGCGCTCACGAGGGAGACAAACTGCTTTGGGTGTTTGCAAGGCTAGGAAAGAGCAGAGCCCCAGTCTTGCTGTTTATCTGCAATGACTGCCAGGGCAAGTGAGGACCAGCAAGACAATTCCTGCCTAGCACCTTCCTTGGAGGAGAGAGAGTGCAACGTTTCATTTTAGCATTTTGGCCCTCACGAGGGAGACAAACTTCTTTGGCTGTTTGCAAGGCTAGGAAAGAGCAGAACCCCAGTCTTGCTGTTTATCTGCAATGACTGCCAGGGCAAGTGAGGACCAGCAAGACAATTCCTGCCTAGTACCTTCCTTGGAGGAGAGAGAGTGCAACGTTTCATTTTAGCATTTTGGCGCTCACGAGGGAGACAAACTGCTTTGGCTGTTTGCAAGGCTAGGAAAGAGCAGAGCCCCAGTCTTCCTGTTTATCTGCAATGACTGCCAGGGCAAGTGAGGACCAGCAAGACAATTCCTGCCTAGCACCTTCCTTGGAGGAGAGAGAGTGCAACGTTTCATTTTAGCATTTTGGCGCTCACGAGGGAGACAAACTGCTTTGGCTGTTTGCAAGGCTAGGAAAGAGCAGAGCCCCAATCTTGCTGTTTATCTGCAATGACTGCCAGGGCAAGTGAGGGCCAGCAACACAATTCCTGCCTAGCACCTTCCTTGGAGGAGAGAGAGTGCAACGTTTCATTTTAGCATTTTGGCGCTCACAAGGGAGACAAACTGCTTTTGCTGTTTGCAAGGCTAGGAAAGAGCAGAGCCCCAGTCTTGCTGTTTATCTGCAATGACTGCCAGGGCAAGTGAGGACCAGCAAGACAATTCCTGCCTAGCACCTTCCTTGGAGGAGAGAGAGTGCAACGTTTCATTTTAGCATTTTGGCGCTCACGAGGGAGACAAACTGCTTTTGCTGTTTGCAAGGCTAGGAAAGAGCAGAGCCCCAGTCTTGCTGTTTATCTGCAATGACTGCCAGGGCAAGTGAGGACCAGCAAGACAATTCCTGCCTAGCACCTTCCTTGGAGGAGAGAGAGTGCAACGTTTCATTTTGCTTTTTGGAGTGCGAGATTGAGAAAAAGCACAGTGTCTGTTTGCAAGGGTAGGAAAGAGCAGAGACCGAGTCTTCCTGTTTATCTGCAATGACTGCAAGGGCAAGTGAGGACCAGCAAGACAATTCCTGCCTAGCACCTTCCTTGGAGGAGAGAGAGTGCAACGTTTCATTTTAGCATTTTGGCGCTCACGAGGGAGACAAACTGCTTTGGCTGTTTGCAAGGGTAGGAAAGAGCAGAGACCGAGTCTTGCTGTGTATCTGCAATGACTGCCAGGGCAAGTGAGGACCAGCAAGACAATTCCTGCCTAGCACCTTCCTTGGAGGAGAGAGAGTGCAACGTTTCATTTTAGCATTTTGGCGCTCACGAGGGAGACAAACTGCTTTGGCTGTTTGCAAGGCTAGGAAAGAGCAGAGCCCCAGTCTTGCTGTTTATCTGCAATGACTGCCAGGGCAAGTGAGGACCAGCAAGACAATTCCTGCCTAGCACCTTCCTTGGAGGAGAGAGAGTGCAACGTTTCATTTTAGCATTTTGGCGCTCACGAGGGAGACAAACTGCTTTGGCTGTTTGCAAGGGTAGGAAAGAGCAGAGACCGAGTCTTCCTGTTTATCTGCAATGACTGCCAGGGCAAGTGAGGACCAGCAAGACAATTCCTGCCTAGCACCTTCCTTCGAGGTGAGGGAGTGCAACGTTTCATTTTGCTTTTTGGATTGCGAGAGTGAGAAATAGCAGAGTGGCTGTTTGCAAGGCTAGGAAAGAGCAGAGCCCCAGTCTTGCTGTTTATCTGCAATGACTGCCAGGGCAAGTGAGGACCAGCAAGACAATTCCTGCCTAGCACCTTCCTTGGAGGAGAGAGAGTGCAACGTTTCATTTTAGCATTTTGGCGCTCAGGAGCGAGACAAACTGCTTTGGCTGTTTGCAAGGCTAAGAAAGAGCAGAGTCCGAGTCTTGCTGTTTATCTGCAATGACTGCCAGGGCAAGTGAGGACCAGCAAGACAATTCCTGCCTAGCACCTTCCTTGGAGGAGAGAGAGTGCAACGTTTCATTTTAGCATTTTGGCGCTCACGAGGGAGACAAACTGCTTTGGCTGTTTGCAAGGCTAGGAAAGAGCAGAGCCCGAGTCTTGCTGTTTATCTGCAATGACTGCCAGGGCAAGTGAGGACCAGCAAGACAATTCCTGCCTAGCACCTTCCTTGGAGGAGAGAGAGTGCAACGTTTCATTTTAGCATTTTGGCGCTCACGAGCGAGACAAACTGCTTTGGCTGTTTGCAAGGCTAGGAAAGAGCAGAGCACGAGTCTTGCTGTTTATCTGCAATGACTGCTAGGGCAAGTGAGGACCAGCAAGACAATTCCTGCCTAGCACCTTCCTTGGAGGAGAGAGAGTGCAACGTTTCATTTTAGCATTTTGGCGCTCACGAGCGAGACAAACTGCTTTGGCTGTTTGCAAGGCTAGGAAAGAGCAGAGCCCGAGTCTTGCTGTTTATCTGCAATGACTGCTAGGGCAAGTGAGGACCAGCAAGACAATTCCTGCCTAGCACCTTCCTTGGAGGAGACAGAGTGCAACGTTTCATTTTGCTTTTTGGAGTGCGAGAGTGAGAAAAAGCAGAGTGCCTGTTTGCAAGGCTAGGAAAGAGCAGAGCCCGAGTCTTGCTGTTTATCTGCAATGACTGCCAGGGCAAGTGAGGACCAGCAAGACAATTCCTGCCTAGCACCTTCCTTGGAGGAGAGAGAGTGCAACGTTTCATTTTAGCATTTTGGCGCTCACGAGGGAGACAAACTGCTTTGGGTGTTTGCAAGGCTAGGAAAGAGCAGAGCCCCAGTCTTGCTGTTTATCTGCAATGACTGCCAGGGCAAGTGAGGACCAGCAAGACAATTCCTGCCTAGCACCTTCCTTGGAGGAGACAGAGTGCAACGTTTCATTTTAGCATTTTGGCCCTCACGAGGGAGACAAACTTCTTTGGCTGTTTGCAAGGCTAGGAAAGAGCAGAACCCCAGTCTTGCTGTTTATCTGCAATGACTGCCAGGGCAAGTGAGGACCAGCAAGACAATTCCTGCCTAGTACCTTCCTTGGAGGAGAGAGAGTGCAACGTTTCATTTTAGCATTTTGGCGCTCACGAGGGAGACAAACTGCTTTGGCTGTTTGCAAGGCTAGGAAAGAGCAGAGCCCCAGTCTTGCTGTTTATCTGCAATGACTGCCAGGGCAAGTGAGGACCAGCAAGACAATTCCTGCCTAGCACCTTCCTTGGAGGAGAGAGAGTGCAACGTTTCATTTTAGCATTTTGGCGCTCACGAGGGAGACAAACTGCTTTGGCTGTTTGCAAGGCTAGGAAAGAGCAGAGCCCCAATCTTGCTGTTTATCTGCAATGACTGCCAGGGCAAGTGAGGGCCAGCAATACAATTCCTGCCTAGCACCTTCCTTGGAGGAGAGAGAGTGCAACGTTTCATTTTGCTTTTTGGATTGCGAGAGTGAGAAATAGCAGAGTGGCTGTTTGCAAGGCTAGGAAAGAGCAGAGCCCGAGTCTTGCTGTTTATCTGCAATGACTGCCAGGGCAAGTGAGGACCAGCAAGACAATTCCTGCCTAGCACCTTCCTTGGAGGAGAGAGAGTGCAACGTTTCATTTTAGCATTTTGACGCTCAGGAGCGAGACAAACTGCTTTGGCTGTTTGCAAGGCTAAGAAAGAGCAGAGCCCGAGTCTTGCTGTTTATCTGCAATGACTGCCAGGGCAAGTGAGGACCAGCAAGACAATTCCTGCCTAGCACCTTCCTTGGAGGAGAGAGAGTGCAACGTTTCATTTTAGCATTTTGGCGCTCACGAGCGAGACAAACTGCTTTGGCTGTTTGCAAGGCTAGGAAAGAGCAGAGCCCGAGTCTTGCTGTTTATCTGCAATGACTGCCAGGGCAAGTGAGGACCAGCAAGACAATTCCTGCCTAGCACCTTCCTTGGAGGAGAGAGAGTGCAACGTTTCATTTTAGCATTTTGGCGCTCACGAGCGAGACAAACTGCTTTGGCTGTTTGCAAGGCTAGGAAAGAGCAGAGCCCGAGCCTTGCTGTTTATCTGCAATGACTGCTAGGGCAAGTGAGGACCAGCAAGACAATTCCTGCCTAGCACCTTCCTTGGAGGAGACAGAGTGCAACGTTTCATTTTGCTTTTTGGAGTGCGAGAGTGAGAAAAAGCAGAGTGCCTGTTTGCAAGGCTAGGAAAGAGCAGAGCCCCAGTCTTGCTGTTTATCTGCAATGACTGCCAGGGCAAGTGAGGACCAGCAAGACAATTCCTGCCTAGCACCTTCCTTGGAGGAGAGAGAGTGCAACGTTTCATTTTAGCATTTTGGCGCTCACGAGGGAGACAAACTGCTTTGGGTGTTTGCAAGGCTAGGAAAGAGCAGAGCCCCAGTCTTGCTGTTTATCTGCAATGACTGCCAGGGCAAGTGAGGACCAGCAAGACAATTCCTGCCTAGCACCTTCCTTGGAGGAGAGAGAGTGCAACGTTTCATTTTAGCATTTTGGCCCTCACGAGGGAGACAAACTTCTTTGGCTGTTTGCAAGGCTAGGAAAGAGCAGAACCCCAGTCTTGCTGTTTATCTGCAATGACTGCCAGGGCAAGTGAGGACCAGCAAGACAATTCCTGCCTAGTACCTTCCTTGGAGGAGAGAGAGTGCAACGTTTCATTTTAGCATTTTGGCGCTCACGAGGGAGACAAACTGCTTTGGCTGTTTGCAAGGCTAGGAAAGAGCAGAGCCCCAGTCTTCCTGTTTATCTGCAATGACTGCCAGGGCAAGTGAGGACCAGCAAGACAATTCCTGCCTAGCACCTTCCTTGGAGGAGAGAGAGTGCAACGTTTCATTTTAGCATTTTGGCGCTCACGAGGGAGACAAACTGCTTTGGCTGTTTGCAAGGCTAGGAAAGAGCAGAGCCCCAATCTTGCTGTTTATCTGCAATGACTGCCAGGGGAAGTGAGGGCCAGCAAGACAATTCCTGCCTAGCACCTTCCTTGGAGGAGAGAGAGTGCAACGTTTCATTTTAGCATTTTGGCGCTCACAAGGGAGACAAACTGCTTTTGCTGTTTGCAAGGCTAGGAAAGAGCAGAGCCCCAGTCTTGCTGTTTATCTGCAATGACTGCCAGGGCAAGTGAGGACCAGCAAGACAATTCCTGCCTAGTACCTTCCTTGGAGGAGAGAGAGTGCAACGTTTCATTTTAGCATTTTGGCGCTCACGAGGGAGACAAACTGCTTTGGCTGTTTGCAAGGCTAGGAAAGAGCAGAGCCCCAGTCTTGCTGTTTATCTGCAATGACTGCCAGGGCAAGTGAGGACCAGCAAGACAATTCCTGCCTAGCACCTTCCTTGGAGGAGAGAGAGTGCAACGTTTCATTTTAGCATTTTGGCGCTCACGAGGGAGACAAACTGCTTTGGCTGTTTGCAAGGCTAGGAAAGAGCAGAGCCCCAATCTTGCTGTTTATCTGCAATGACTGCCAGGGCAAGTGAGGGCCAGCAATACAATTCCTGCCTAGCACCTTCCTTGGAGGAGAGAGAGTGCAACGTTTCATTTTGCTTTTTGGATTGCGAGAGTGAGAAATAGCAGAGTGGCTGTTTGCAAGGCTAGGAAAGAGCAGAGCCCGAGTCTTGCTGTTTATCTGCAATGACTGCCAGGGCAAGTGAGGACCAGCAAGACAATTCCTGCCTAGCACCTTCCTTGGAGGAGAGAGAGTGCAACGTTTCATTTTAGCATTTTGACGCTCAGGAGCGAGACAAACTGCTTTGGCTGTTTGCAAGGCTAAGAAAGAGCAGAGCCCGAGTCTTGCTGTTTATCTGCAATGACTGCCAGGGCAAGTGAGGACCAGCAAGACAATTCCTGCCTAGCACCTTCCTTGGAGGAGAGAGAGTGCAACGTTTCATTTTAGCATTTTGGCGCTCACGAGCGAGACAAACTGCTTTGGCTGTTTGCAAGGCTAGGAAAGAGCAGAGCCCGAGTCTTGCTGTTTATCTGCAATGACTGCCAGGGCAAGTGAGGACCAGCAAGACAATTCCTGCCTAGCACCTTCCTTGGAGGAGAGAGAGTGCAACGTTTCATTTTAGCATTTTGGCGCTCACGAGGGAGACAAACTGCTTTGGGTGTTTGCAAGGCTAGGAAAGAGCAGAGCCCCAGTCTTGCTGTTTATCTGCAATGACTGCCAGGGCAAGTGAGGACCAGCAAGACAATTCCTGCCTAGCACCTTCCTTGGAGGAGAGAGAGTGCAACGTTTCATTTTAGCATTTTGGCCCTCACGAGGGAGACAAACTTCTTTGGCTGTTTGCAAGGCTAGGAAAGAGCAGAACCCCAGTCTTGCTGTTTATCTGCAATGACTGCCAGGGCAAGTGAGGACCAGCAAGACAATTCCTGCCTAGTACCTTCCTTGGAGGAGAGAGAGTGCAACGTTTCATTTTAGCATTTTGGCGCTCACGAGGGAGACAAACTGCTTTGGCTGTTTGCAAGGCTAGGAAAGAGCAGAGCCCCAGTCTTCCTGTTTATCTGCAATGACTGCCAGGGCAAGTGAGGACCAGCAAGACAATTCCTGCCTAGCACCTTCCTTGGAGGAGAGAGAGTGCAACGTTTCATTTTAGCATTTTGGCGCTCACGAGGGAGACAAACTGCTTTGGCTGTTTGCAAGGCTAGGAAAGAGCAGAGCCCCAATCTTGCTGTTTATCTGCAATGACTGCCAGGGGAAGTGAGGGCCAGCAAGACAATTCCTGCCTAGCACCTTCCTTGGAGGAGAGAGAGTGCAACTTTTCATTTTAGCATTTTGGCGCTCACAAGGGAGACAAACTGCTTTTGCTGTTTGCAAGGCTAGGAAAGAGCAGAGCCCCAGTCTTGCTGTTTATCTGCAATGACTGCCAGGGCAAGTGAGGACCAGCAAGACAATTCCTGCCTAGAACCTTCCTTGGAGGAGAGAGAGTGCAACGTTTCATTTTAGCATTTTGGCGCTCACGAGGGAGACAAACTGCTTTTGCTGTTTGCAAGGCTAGGAAAGAGCAGAGCCCCAGTCTTGCTGTGTATCTGCAATGACTGCCAGGGCAAGTGAGGACCAGCAAGACAATTCCTGCCTAGCACATTCCTTGGAGGAGAGAGAGTGCAACGTTTCATTTTGCTTTTTGGAGTGCGAGATTGAGAAAAAGCACAGTGTGTGTTTGCAAGGCTAGGAAAGAGCAGAGCCCCAGTCTTGCTGTTTATCTGCAATGACTGCCAGGGCAAGTGAGGACCAGCAAGACAATTCCTGCCTAGCACCTTCCTTGGAGGAGAGAGAGTGCAACGTTTCATTTTGCTTTTTGGAGTGCGAGATTGAGAAAAAGCACAGTGTCTGTTTGCAAGGGTAGAAAAGAGCAGAGACCGAGTCTTCCTGTTTATCTGCAATGACTGCCAGGGCAAGTGAGGACCAGCAAGACAATTCCTGCCTAGCACCTTCCTTGGAGGAGAGAGAGTGCAACGTTTCATTTTAGCATTTTGGCGCTCAGGAGCGAGACAAACTGCTTTGGCTGTTTGCAAGGCTAAGAAAGAGCAGAGTCCGAGTCTTGCTGTTTATCTGCAATGACTGCCAGGGCAAGTGAGGACCAGCAAGACAATTCCTGCCTAGCACCTTCCTTGGAGGAGAGAGAGTGCAACGTTTCATTTTAGCATTTTGGCGCTCACGAGGGAGACAAACTGCTTTTGCTGTTTGCAAGGCTAGCAAAGAGCAGAGCCCCAGTCTTGCTGTTTATCTGCAATGACTGCCAGGGCAAGTGAGGACCAGCAAGACAATTCCTGCCTAGCACCTTCCTTGGAGGAGAGAGAGTGCAACGTTTCATTTTGCTTTTTGGAGTGCGAGATTGAGAAAAAGCACAGTGTGTGTTTGCAAGGCTAGGAAAGAGCAGAGCCCCAGTCTTGCTGTTTATCTGCAATGACTGCCAGGGCAAGTGAGGACCAGCAAGACAATTCCTGCCTAGCACCTTCCTTGGAGGAGAGAGAGTGCAACGTTTCATTTTGCTTTTTGGAGTGCGAGATTGAGAAAAAGCACAGTGTCTGTTTGCAAGGGTAGGAAAGAGCAGAGACCGAGTCTTCCTGTTTATCTGCAATGACTGCCAGGGCAAGTGAGGACCAGCAAGACAATTCCTGCCTAGCACCTTCCTTGGAGGAGAGAGAGTGCAACGTTTCATTTTAGCATTTTGGCGCTCACGAGGGAGACAAACTGCTTTGGCTGTTTGCAAGGCTAGGAAAGAGCAGAGCCCATCTCTTGCTGTTTATCTGCAATGACTGCCAGGGCAAGTGAGGACCAGCAAGACAATTCCTGCCTAGCACCTTCCTTGGAGGAGAGAGAGTGCAACGTTTCATTTTAGCATTTTGGCGCTCACGAGGGAGACAAACTGCTTTGGCTGTTTGCAAGGGTAGGAAAGAGCAGAGACCGAGTCTTCCTGTTTATCTGCAATGACTGCCAGGGCAAGTGAGGACCAGCAAGACAATTCCTGCCTAGCACCTTCCTTCGAGGTGAGGGAGTGCAACGTTTCATTTTAGCATTTTGGCGGTCACAAGCAAGACGAACTTCTTTTGCTGTTTGCAAGGCTAGCAAAGAGCAGAGCCCCAGTCTTGCTGTTTATCTGCAATGACTGCCAGGGCAAGTGAGGACCAGCAAGACAATTCCTGCCTAGCACCTTCCTTGGAGGAGAGAGAGTGCAACGTTTCATTTTGCTTTTTGGAGTGCGAGATTGAGAAAAAGCACAGTGTGTGTTTGCAAGGCTAGGAAAGAGCAGAGCCCCAGTCTTGCTGTTTATCTGCAATGACTGCCAGGGCAAGTGAGGACCAGCAAGACAATTCCTGCCTAGCACCTTCCTTGGAGGAGAGAGAGTGCAACGTTTCATTTTAGCATTTTGGCGCTCACGAGGGAGACAAACTGCTTTGGCTGTTTGCAAGGCTAGGAAAGAGCAGAGACCGAGTCTTGCTGTGTATCTGCAATGACTGCCAGGGCAAGTGAGGACCAGCAAGACAATTCCTGCCTAGCACCTTCCTTGGAGGAGAGAGAGTGCAACGTTTCATTTTAGCATTTTGGCGCTCACGAGGGAGACGAACTGCTTTGGCTGTTTGCAAGGGTAGGAAAGAGCAGAGACCGAGTCTTCCTGTTTATCTGCAATGACTGCCAGGGCAAGTGAGGACCAGCAAGACAATTCCTGCCTAGCACCTTCCTTGGAGGTGAGGGAGTGCAACGTTTCATTTTAGCATTTTGGCGGTCACAAGCAAGACGAACTTCTTTTGCTGTTTGCAAGGCTAGGAAAGAGCAGAGCCCCAGTCTTGCTGTTTATCTGCAATGACTGCCAGGGCAAGTGAGGACCAGCAAGACAATTCCTGCCTAGCACCTTCCTTGGAGGAGAGAGAGTGCAACGTTTCATTTTGCTTTTTGGAGTGCGAGATTGAGAAAAAGCACAGTGTCTGTTTGTAAGGCTAGGAAAGAGCAGAGCCCCAGTCTTGCTGTTTATCTGCAATGACTGCCAGGGCAAGTGAGGACCAGCAAGACAATTCCTGCCTAGCACCTTCCTTGGAGGAGAGAGAGTGCAACGTTTCATTTTGCTTTTTGGAGTGCGAGATTGAGAAAAAGCACAGTGTCTGTTTGCAAGGGTAGGAAAGAGCAGAGACCGAGTCTTCCTGTTTATCTGCAATGACTGCCAGGGCAAGTGAGGACCAGCAAGACAATTCCTGCCTAGCACCTTCCTTGGAGGAGACAGAGTGCAACGTTTCATTTTAGCATTTTGGCGCTCACGAGGGAGACAAACTGCTTTGGCTGTTTGCAAGGCTAGGAAAGAGCAGAGACCGAGTCTTGCTGTGTATCTGCAATGACTGCCAGGGCAAGTGAGGACCAGCAAGACAATTCCTGCCTAGCACCTTCCTTGGAGGAGAGAGAGTGCAACGTTTCATTTTAGCATTTTGGCCCTCACGAGGGAGACAACTTCTTTGGCTGTTTGCAAGGCTAGGAAAGAGTACAGCCCCAGTCTTGCTGTTTATCTGCAATGACTGCCAGGGCAAGTGAGGACCAGCAAGACAATTCCTGCCTAGCACCTTCCTTGGAGGAGAGAGAGTGCAACGTTTCATTTTAGCATTTTGGCGCTCACGAGGGAGACGAACTGCTTTGGGTGTTTGCAAGGCTAGGAAAGAGCAGAGCCCAAATCTTGCTGTTTATCTGCAATGACTGCCAGGGCAAGTGAGGACCAGCAAGACAATTCCTGCCTAGCACCTTCCTTGGAGGAGAGAGAGTGCAACGTTTCATTTTAGCATTTTGGCGCTCACGAGGGAGACGAACTTCTTTTGCTGTTGCAAGGCTAGGAAAGAGCAGAGACCGAGTCTTGCTGTTTATCGGCAATGACTGCCAGGGCAAGTGAGGACCAGCAAGACAATTCCTTCCTAGCACCTTCCTTGGAGGAGAGAGAGTGCAACGTTTCATTTTAGCATTTTGGCGCTCACGAGGGAGACAAACTGCTTTGGCTGTTTGCAAGGCTAGGAAAGAGCAGAGCCCCAGTCTTGCTGTTTATCTGCAATGACTGCCAGGGCAAGTGAGGACCAGCAAGACAATTCCTGCCTAGCACCTTCCTTGGAGGAGAGAGAGTGCAACGTTTCATTTTAGCATTTTGGCGCTCACGAGGGAGACAAACTGCTTTTGCTGTTTGAAGGCTAGGAAAGAGCAGAGCCCCAGTCTTGCTGTTTATTTGCAATGACTGGCAGGGCAAGTGAGGACCAGCAAGACAATTCCTGCCTAGCACCTTCCTTGGAGGAGAGAGAGTGCAACGTTTCATTTTAGCATTTTGGCGGACACAAGCAAGACGAACTTCTTTTGCTGTTTGCAAGGCTAGCAAAGAGCAGAGCCCCAGTCTTGCTGTTTATCTGCAATGACTGCCAGGGGAAGTGAGGGCCAGCAAGACAATTCCTGCCTAGCACCTTCCTTGGAGGAGAGAGAGTGCAACGTTTCATTTTAGCATTTTGGCGCTCACAAGGGAGACAAACTGCTTTTGCTGTTTGCAAGGCTAGGAAAGAGCAGAGCCCCAGTCTTGCTGTTTATCTGCAATGACTGCCAGGGCAAGTGAGGACCAGCAAGACAATTCCTGCCTAGTACCTTCCTTGGAGGAGAGAGAGTGCAACGTTTCATTTTAGCATTTTGGCGCTCACGAGGGAGACAAACTGCTTTGGCTGTTTGCAAGGCTAGGAAAGAGCAGAGCCCCAGTCTTGCTGTTTATCTGCAATGACTGCCAGGGCAAGTGAGGACCAGCAAGACAATTCCTGCCTAGCACCTTCCTTGGAGGAGAGAGAGTGCAACGTTTCATTTTAGCATTTTGGCGCTCACGAGGGAGACAAACTGCTTTGGCTGTTTGCAAGGCTAGGAAAGAGCAGAGCCCCAATCTTGCTGTTTATCTGCAATGACTGCCAGGGCAAGTGAGGGCCAGCAATACAATTCCTGCCTAGCACCTTCCTTGGAGGAGAGAGAGTGCAACGTTTCATTTTGCTTTTTGGATTGCGAGAGTGAGAAATAGCAGAGTGGCTGTTTGCAAGGCTAGGAAAGAGCAGAGCCCGAGTCTTGCTGTTTATCTGCAATGACTGCCAGGGCAAGTGAGGACCAGCAAGACAATTCCTGCCTAGCACCTTCCTTGGAGGAGAGAGAGTGCAACGTTTCATTTTAGCATTTTGACGCTCAGGAGCGAGACAAACTGCTTTGGCTGTTTGCAAGGCTAAGAAAGAGCAGAGCCCGAGTCTTGCTGTTTATCTGCAATGACTGCCAGGGCAAGTGAGGACCAGCAAGACAATTCCTGCCTAGCACCTTCCTTGGAGGAGAGAGAGTGCAACGTTTCATTTTAGCATTTTGGCGCTCACGAGCGAGACAAACTGCTTTGGCTGTTTGCAAGGCTAGGAAAGAGCAGAGCCCGAGTCTTGCTGTTTATCTGCAATGACTGCCAGGGCAAGTGAGGACCAGCAAGACAATTCCTGCCTAGCACCTTCCTTGGAGGAGAGAGAGTGCAACGTTTCATTTTAGCATTTTGGCGCTCACGAGGGAGACAAACTGCTTTGGGTGTTTGCAAGGCTAGGAAAGAGCAGAGCCCCAGTCTTGCTGTTTATCTGCAATGACTGCCAGGGCAAGTGAGGACCAGCAAGACAATTCCTGCCTAGCACCTTCCTTGGAGGAGAGAGAGTGCAACGTTTCATTTTAGCATTTTGGCCCTCACGAGGGAGACAAACTTCTTTGGCTGTTTGCAAGGCTAGGAAAGAGCAGAACCCCAGTCTTGCTGTTTATCTGCAATGACTGCCAGGGCAAGTGAGGACCAGCAAGACAATTCCTGCCTAGTACCTTCCTTGGAGGAGAGAGAGTGCAACGTTTCATTTTAGCATTTTGGCGCTCACGAGGGAGACAAACTGCTTTGGCTGTTTGCAAGGCTAGGAAAGAGCAGAGCCCCAGTCTTCCTGTTTATCTGCAATGACTGCCAGGGCAAGTGAGGACCAGCAAGACAATTCCTGCCTAGCACCTTCCTTGGAGGAGAGAGAGTGCAACGTTTCATTTTAGCATTTTGGCGCTCACGAGGGAGACAAACTGCTTTGGCTGTTTGCAAGGCTAGGAAAGAGCAGAGCCCCAATCTTGCTGTTTATCTGCAATGACTGCCAGGGGAAGTGAGGGCCAGCAAGACAATTCCTGCCTAGCACCTTCCTTGGAGGAGAGAGAGTGCAACTTTTCATTTTAGCATTTTGGCGCTCACAAGGGAGACAAACTGCTTTTGCTGTTTGCAAGGCTAGGAAAGAGCAGAGCCCCAGTCTTGCTGTTTATCTGCAATGACTGCCAGGGCAAGTGAGGACCAGCAAGACAATTCCTGCCTAGAACCTTCCTTGGAGGAGAGAGAGTGCAACGTTTCATTTTAGCATTTTGGCGCTCACGAGGGAGACAAACTGCTTTTGCTGTTTGCAAGGCTAGGAAAGAGCAGAGCCCCAGTCTTGCTGTGTATCTGCAATGACTGCCAGGGCAAGTGAGGACCAGCAAGACAATTCCTGCCTAGCACATTCCTTGGAGGAGAGAGAGTGCAACGTTTCATTTTGCTTTTTGGAGTGCGAGATTGAGAAAAAGCACAGTGTGTGTTTGCAAGGCTAGGAAAGAGCAGAGCCCCAGTCTTGCTGTTTATCTGCAATGACTGCCAGGGCAAGTGAGGACCAGCAAGACAATTCCTGCCTAGCACCTTCCTTGGAGGAGAGAGAGTGCAACGTTTCATTTTGCTTTTTGGAGTGCGAGATTGAGAAAAAGCACAGTGTCTGTTTGCAAGGGTAGAAAAGAGCAGAGACCGAGTCTTCCTGTTTATCTGCAATGACTGCCAGGGCAAGTGAGGACCAGCAAGACAATTCCTGCCTAGCACCTTCCTTGGAGGAGAGAGAGTGCAACGTTTCATTTTAGCATTTTGGCGCTCAGGAGCGAGACAAACTGCTTTGGCTGTTTGCAAGGCTAAGAAAGAGCAGAGTCCGAGTCTTGCTGTTTATCTGCAATGACTGCCAGGGCAAGTGAGGACCAGCAAGACAATTCCTGCCTAGCACCTTCCTTGGAGGAGAGAGAGTGCAACGTTTCATTTTAGCATTTTGGCGCTCACGAGGGAGACAAACTGCTTTTGCTGTTTGCAAGGCTAGCAAAGAGCAGAGCCCCAGTCTTGCTGTTTATCTGCAATGACTGCCAGGGCAAGTGAGGACCAGCAAGACAATTCCTGCCTAGCACCTTCCTTGGAGGAGAGAGAGTGCAACGTTTCATTTTGCTTTTTGGAGTGCGAGATTGAGAAAAAGCACAGTGTGTGTTTGCAAGGCTAGGAAAGAGCAGAGCCCCAGTCTTGCTGTTTATCTGCAATGACTGCCAGGGCAAGTGAGGACCAGCAAGACAATTCCTGCCTAGCACCTTCCTTGGAGGAGAGAGAGTGCAACGTTTCATTTTGCTTTTTGGAGTGCGAGATTGAGAAAAAGCACAGTGTCTGTTTGCAAGGGTAGGAAAGAGCAGAGACCGAGTCTTCCTGTTTATCTGCAATGACTGCCAGGGCAAGTGAGGACCAGCAAGACAATTCCTGCCTAGCACCTTCCTTGGAGGAGAGAGAGTGCAACGTTTCATTTTAGCATTTTGGCGCTCACGAGGGAGACAAACTGCTTTGGCTGTTTGCAAGGCTAGGAAAGAGCAGAGCCCATCTCTTGCTGTTTATCTGCAATGACTGCCAGGGCAAGTGAGGACCAGCAAGACAATTCCTGCCTAGCACCTTCCTTGGAGGAGAGAGAGTGCAACGTTTCATTTTAGCATTTTGGCGCTCACGAGGGAGACAAACTGCTTTGGCTGTTTGCAAGGGTAGGAAAGAGCAGAGACCGAGTCTTCCTGTTTATCTGCAATGACTGCCAGGGCAAGTGAGGACCAGCAAGACAATTCCTGCCTAGCACCTTCCTTCGAGGTGAGGGAGTGCAACGTTTCATTTTAGCATTTTGGCGGTCACAAGCAAGACGAACTTCTTTTGCTGTTTGCAAGGCTAGCAAAGAGCAGAGCCCCAGTCTTGCTGTTTATCTGCAATGACTGCCAGGGCAAGTGAGGACCAGCAAGACAATTCCTGCCTAGCACCTTCCTTGGAGGAGAGAGAGTGCAACGTTTCATTTTGCTTTTTGGAGTGCGAGATTGAGAAAAAGCACAGTGTGTGTTTGCAAGGCTAGGAAAGAGCAGAGCCCCAGTCTTGCTGTTTATCTGCAATGACTGCCAGGGCAAGTGAGGACCAGCAAGACAATTCCTGCCTAGCACCTTCCTTGGAGGAGAGAGAGTGCAACGTTTCATTTTAGCATTTTGGCGCTCACGAGGGAGACAAACTGCTTTGGCTGTTTGCAAGGCTAGGAAAGAGCAGAGACCGAGTCTTGCTGTGTATCTGCAATGACTGCCAGGGCAAGTGAGGACCAGCAAGACAATTCCTGCCTAGCACCTTCCTTGGAGGAGAGAGAGTGCAACGTTTCATTTTAGCATTTTGGCGCTCACGAGGGAGACGAACTGCTTTGGCTGTTTGCAAGGGTAGGAAAGAGCAGAGACCGAGTCTTCCTGTTTATCTGCAATGACTGCCAGGGCAAGTGAGGACCAGCAAGACAATTCCTGCCTAGCACCTTCCTTGGAGGTGAGGGAGTGCAACGTTTCATTTTAGCATTTTGGCGGTCACAAGCAAGACGAACTTCTTTTGCTGTTTGCAAGGCTAGGAAAGAGCAGAGCCCCAGTCTTGCTGTTTATCTGCAATGACTGCCAGGGCAAGTGAGGACCAGCAAGACAATTCCTGCCTAGCACCTTCCTTGGAGGAGAGAGAGTGCAACGTTTCATTTTGCTTTTTGGAGTGCGAGATTGAGAAAAAGCACAGTGTCTGTTTGTAAGGCTAGGAAAGAGCAGAGCCCCAGTCTTGCTGTTTATCTGCAATGACTGCCAGGGCAAGTGAGGACCAGCAAGACAATTCCTGCCTAGCACCTTCCTTGGAGGAGAGAGAGTGCAACGTTTCATTTTGCTTTTTGGAGTGCGAGATTGAGAAAAAGCACAGTGTCTGTTTGCAAGGGTAGGAAAGAGCAGAGACCGAGTCTTCCTGTTTATCTGCAATGACTGCCAGGGCAAGTGAGGACCAGCAAGACAATTCCTGCCTAGCACCTTCCTTGGAGGAGACAGAGTGCAACGTTTCATTTTAGCATTTTGGCGCTCACGAGGGAGACAAACTGCTTTGGCTGTTTGCAAGGCTAGGAAAGAGCAGAGACCGAGTCTTGCTGTGTATCTGCAATGACTGCCAGGGCAAGTGAGGACCAGCAAGACAATTCCTGCCTAGCACCTTCCTTGGAGGAGAGAGAGTGCAACGTTTCATTTTAGCATTTTGGCCCTCACGAGGGAGACAACTTCTTTGGCTGTTTGCAAGGCTAGGAAAGAGTACAGCCCCAGTCTTGCTGTTTATCTGCAATGACTGCCAGGGCAAGTGAGGACCAGCAAGACAATTCCTGCCTAGCACCTTCCTTGGAGGAGAGAGAGTGCAACGTTTCATTTTAGCATTTTGGCGCTCACGAGGGAGACGAACTGCTTTGGGTGTTTGCAAGGCTAGGAAAGAGCAGAGCCCAAATCTTGCTGTTTATCTGCAATGACTGCCAGGGCAAGTGAGGACCAGCAAGACAATTCCTGCCTAGCACCTTCCTTGGAGGAGAGAGAGTGCAACGTTTCATTTTAGCATTTTGGCGCTCACGAGGGAGACGAACTTCTTTTGCTGTTGCAAGGCTAGGAAAGAGCAGAGACCGAGTCTTGCTGTTTATCGGCAATGACTGCCAGGGCAAGTGAGGACCAGCAAGACAATTCCTTCCTAGCACCTTCCTTGGAGGAGAGAGAGTGCAACGTTTCATTTTAGCATTTTGGCGCTCACGAGGGAGACAAACTGCTTTGGCTGTTTGCAAGGCTAGGAAAGAGCAGAGCCCCAGTCTTGCTGTTTATCTGCAATGACTGCCAGGGCAAGTGAGGACCAGCAAGACAATTCCTGCCTAGCACCTTCCTTGGAGGAGAGAGAGTGCAACGTTTCATTTTAGCATTTTGGCGCTCACGAGGGAGACAAACTGCTTTTGCTGTTTGAAGGCTAGGAAAGAGCAGAGCCCCAGTCTTGCTGTTTATTTGCAATGACTGGCAGGGCAAGTGAGGACCAGCAAGACAATTCCTGCCTAGCACCTTCCTTGGAGGAGAGAGAGTGCAACGTTTCATTTTAGCATTTTGGCGGACACAAGCAAGACGAACTTCTTTTGCTGTTTGCAAGGCTAGCAAAGAGCAGAGCCCCAGTCTTGCTGTTTATCTGCAATGACTGCCAGGGCAAGTGAGGACCAGCAAGACAATTCCTGCCTAGCACCTTCCTTGGAGGAGAGAGAGTGCAACGTTTCATTTTGCTTTTTGGAGTGCGAGATTGAGAAAAAGCACAGTGTCTGTTTGCAAGGCTAGGAAAGAGCAGAGCCCCAGTCTTGCTGTTTATCTGCAATGACTGCCAGGGCAAGTGAGGACCAGCAAGACAATTCCTGCCTAGCACCTTCCTTGGAGGAGAGAGAGTGCAACGTTTCATTTTGCTTTTTGGAGTGCGAGATTGAGAAAAAGCACAGTGTCTGTTTGCAAGGGTAGGAAAGAGCAGAGACCGAGTCTTGCTGTTTATCTGCAATGACTGCCAGGGCAAGTGAGGACCAGCAAGACAATTCCTGCCTAGCACCTTCCTTGGAGGAGAGAGAGTGCAACGTTTCATTTTAGCATTTTGGCGCTCACGAGGGAGACAAACTGCTTTGGCTGTTTGCAAGGCTAGGAAAGAGCAGAGACCGAGTCTTGCTGTTTATCTGCAATGACTGCCAGGGCAAGTGAGGACCAGCAAGACAATTCCTGCCTAGCACCTTCCTTGGAGGTGAGGGAGTGCAACGTTTCATTTTAGCATTTTGGCGGTCACAAGCAAGACGAACTTCTTTTGCTGTTTGCAAGGCTAGCAAAGAGCAGAGCCCCAGTCTTGCTGTTTATCTGCAATGACTGCCAGGGCAAGTGAGGACCAGCAAGACAATTCCTGCCTAGCACCTTCCTTGGAGGAGAGAGAGTGCAACGTTTCATTTTGCTTTTTGGAGTGCGAGATTGAGAAAAAGCACAGTGTCTGTTTGCAAGGCTAGGAAAGAGCAGAGCCCCAGTCTTGCTGTTTATCTGCAATGACTGCCAGGGCAAGTGAGGACCAGCAAGAAAATTCCTGCCTAGCACCTTCCTTGGAGGAGAGAGAGTGCAACGTTTCATTTTGCTTTTTGGAGTGCGAGATTGAGAAAAAGCACAGTGTCTGTTTGCAAGGGTAGGAAAGAGCAGAGACCGAGTCTTCCTGTTTATCTGCAATGACTGCCAGGGCAAGTGAGGACCAGCAAGACAATTCCTGCCTAGCACCTTCCTTGGAGGAGAGAGAGTGCAACGTTTCATTTTAGCATTTTGGCGCTCACGAGGGAGACAAACTGCTTTGGCTGTTTGCAAGGCTAGGAAAGAGCAGAGACCGAGTCTTGCTGTGTATCTGCAATGACTGCCAGGGCAAGTGAGGACCAGCAAGACAATTCCTGCCTAGCACCTTCCTTGGAGGAGAGAGAGTGCAACGTTTCATTTTAGCATTTTGGCGCTCACGAGGGAGACGAACTGCTTTGGCTGTTTGCAAGGCTAGGAAAGAGCAGAGCCCCAATCTTGCTGTTTATCTGCAATGACTGCCAGGGCAAGTGAGGACCAGCAAGACAATTCCTGCCTAGCACCTTCCTTGGAGGAGAGAGAGTGCAACGTTTCATTTTAGCATTTTGGCGCTCACGAGGGAGACGAACTTCTTTTGCTGTTGCAAGGCTAGGAAAGAGCAGAGCCCCAGTCTTGCTGTTTATCGGCAATGACTGCCAGGGCAAGTGAGGACCAGCAAGACAATTCCTGCCTAGCACCTTCCTTGGAGGAGAGAGAGTGCAACGTTTCATTTTAGCATTTTGGCGCTCACGAGGGAGACAAACTGCTTTGGCTGTTTGCAAGGCTAGGAAAGAGCAGAGCCCCAGTCTTGCTGTTTATCTGCAATGACTGCCAGGGCAAGTGAGGACCAGCAAGACAATTCCTGCCTAGCACCTTCCTTGGAGGAGAGAGAGTGCAACGTTTCATTTTAGCATTTTGGCGCTCACGAGGGAGACAAACTGCTTTGGGTGTTTGCAAGGCTAGGAAAGAGCAGAGCCCCAGTCTTGCTGTTTATCTGCAATGACTGCCAGGGCAAGTGAGGACCAGCAAGACAATTCCTGCCTAGCACCTTCCTTGGAGGAGACAGAGTGCAACGTTTCATTTTAGCATTTTGGCCCTCACGAGGGAGACAAACTTCTTTGGCTGTTTGCAAGGCTAGGAAAGAGCAGAACCCCAGTCTTGCTGTTTATCTGCAATGACTGCCAGGGCAAGTGAGGACCAGCAAGACAATTCCTGCCTAGCACCTTCCTTGGAGGAGAGAGAGTGCAACGTTTCATTTTAGCATTTTGGCGCTCACGAGGGAGACGAACTGCTTTGGCTGTTTGCAAGGGTAGGAAAGAGCAGAGACCGAGTCTTCCAGTTTATCTGCAATGACTGCCAGGGCAAGTGAGGACCAGCAAGACAATTCCTGCCTAGCACCTTCCTTGGAGGTGAGGGAGTGCAACGTTTCATTTTAGCATTTTGGCGGTCACAAGCAAGACGAACTTCTTTTGCTGTTTGCAAGGCTAGCAAAGAGCAGAGCCCCAGTCTTGCTGTTTATCTGCAATGACTGCCAGGGCAAGTGAGGACCAGCAAGACAATTCCTGCCTAGCACCTTCCTTGGAGGAGACAGAGTGCAACGTTTCATTTTAGCATTTTGGCGCTCACGAGGGAGACAAACTGCTTCGGCTGTTTGCAAGGCTAGGAAAGAGCAGAGACCGAGTCTTGCTGTGTATCTGCAATGACTGCCAGGGCAAGTGAGGACCAGCAAGACAATTCCTGCCTAGCACCTTCCTTGGAGGAGAGAGAGTGCAACGTTTCATTTTAGCATTTTGGCGCTCACGAGGGAGACAAACTGCTTTGGCTGTTTGCAAGGCTAGGAAAGAGCAGAGCCCCAATCTTGCTGTTTATCTGCAATGACTGCCAGGGCAAGTGAGGACCAGCAAGACAATTCCTGCCTAGCACCTTCCTTGGAGGAGAGAGAGTGCAACGTTTCATTTTAGCATTTTGGCGCTCACGAGGGAGACAAACTGCTTTTGCTGTTTGAAGGCTAGGAAAGAGCAGAGCCCCAGTCTTGCTGTTTATCTGCAATGACTGCCAGGGCAAGTGAGGACCAGCAAGACAATTCCTGCCTAGCACCTTCCTTGGAGGAGAGAGAGTGCAACGTTTCATTTTAGCATTTTGGCGCTCACGAGGGAGACAAACTGCTTTGGCTGTTTGCAAGGGTAGGAAAGAGCAGAGCCCCAGTCTTGCTGTTTATCTGCAATGACTGCCAGGGCAAGTGAGGACCAGCAAGACAATTCCTGCCTAGCACCTTCCTTGGAGGAGAGAGAGTGCAACGTTTCATTTTAGCATTTTGGCGCTCACGAGGGAGACAAACTGCTTTGGCTGTTTGCAAGGATAGGAAAGAGCAGAGACCGAGTCTTGCTGTTTATCTGCAATGACTGCCAGGGTAAGTGAGGACCAGCAAGACAATTCCTGCCTAGCACCTTCCTTGGAGGAGAGAGAGTGCAACGTTTCATTTTAGCATTTTGGCGCTCACGAGGGAGACAAACTGCTTTGGCTGTTTGCAAGGCTAGGAAAGAGGAGAGCCCCAATCTTGCTGTTTATCTGCAATGACTGCCAGGGCAAGTGAGGACCAGCAAGACAATTCCTGCCTAGCACCTTCCTTGGAGGAGAGAGAGTGCAACGTTTCATTTTAGCATTTTGGCGCTCACGAGGGAGACGAACTTCTTTTGCTGTTTGCAAGGCTAGGAAAGAGCAGAGCCCCAGTCTTGCTGTTTATCTGCAATGACTGCCATGGCAAGTGAGGACCAGCAAGACAATTCCTGCCTAGCACCTTCCTTGGAGGAGAGAGAGTGCAACGTTTCATTTTAGCATTTTGGCGCTCACGAGGGAGACGAACTTATTTTGCTCTTTCAAGGCTAGGAAAGAGCAGAGCCCCAGTCTTGCTGTTTATCTGCAATGACTGCCAGGGCAAGTGAGGACCAGCAAGACAATTCCTGCCTAGCACCTTCCTTGGAGGAGAGAGAGTGCAACGTTTCATTTTAGCATTTTGGCGCTCACGAGGGAGACAAACTGCTTTGGCTGTTTGCAAGGCTAGGAAAGAGCAGAGCCCCAGTCTTGCTGTTTATCTGCAATGACTGCCAGGGCAAGTGAGGACCAGCAAGACAATTCCTGCCTAGCACCTTCCTTGGAGGAGAGAGAGTGCAACGTTTCCTTTTGCTTTTTGGAGTGCGAGATTGAGAAAAAGCACAGTGTCTGTTTGCAAGGGTAGGAAAGAGCAGAGACCGAGTCTTGCTGTGTATCTGCAATGACTGCCAGGGCAAGTGAGGACCAGCAAGACAATTCCTGCCTAGCACCTTCCTTGGAGGAGAGAGAGTGCAACGTTTCATTTTAGCATTTTGGCCCTCACGAGGGAGACAAACTGCTTTGGCTGTTTGCAAGGCTAGGAAAGAGCAGAGACCGAGTCTTGCTGTGTATCTGCAATGACTGCCAGGGCAAGTGAGGACCAGCAAGACAATTCCTGCCTAGCACCTTCCTTGGAGGAGAGAGAGTGCAACGTTTCATTTTAGCATTTTGGCCCTCACGAGGGAGACAAACTTCTTTGGCTGTTTGCAAGGCTAGGAAAGAGCAGAACCCCAGTCTTGCTGTTTATCTGCAATGACTGCCAGGGCAAGTGAGGACCAGCAAGACAATTCCTGCCTAGCACCTTCCTTGGAGGAGAGAGAGTGCAACGTTTCATTTTAGCATTTTGGCGCTCACGAGGGAGACGAACTGCTTTGGCTGTTTGCAAGGGTAGGAAAGAGCAGAGACCGAGTCTTCCTGTTTATCTGCAATGACTGCCAGGGCAAGTGAGGACCAGCAAGACAATTCCTGCCTAGCACCTTCCTTGGAGGAGAGAGAGTGCAACGTTTCATTTTAGCATTTTGGCGGTCACAAGCAAGACGAACTTCTTTTGCTGTTTGCAAGGCTAGCAAAGAGCAGAGCCCCAGTCTTGCTGTTCATCTGCAATGACTGCCAGGGCAAGTGAGGACCAGCAAGACAATTCCTGCCTAGCACCTTCCTTGGAGGAGAGAGAGTGCAACGTTTCATTTTGCTTTTTGGAGTGCGAGATTGAGAAAAAGCACAGTGTCTGTTTGCAAGGGTAGGAAAGAGCAGAGACCGAGTCTTCCTGTTTATCTGCAATGACTGCCAGGGCAAGTGAGGACCAGCAAGACAATTCCTGCCTAACACCTTCCTTGGAGGAGACAGAGTGCAACGTTTCATTTTAGCATTTTGGCGCTCACGAGGGAGACAAACTGCTTCGGCTGTTTGCAAGGCTAGGAAAGAGCAGAGACCGAGTCTTGCTGTGTATCTGCAATGACTGCCAGGGCAAGTGAGGACCAGCAAGACAATTCCTGCCTAGCACCTTCCTTGGAGGAGAGAGAGTGCAACGTTTCATTTTAGCATTTTGGCGCTCACGAGGGAGACAAACTGCTTTGGCTGTTTGCAAGGCTAGGAAAGAGCAGAGCCCGAGTCTTGCTGTTTATCTGCAATGACTGCCAGGGCAAGTGAGGACCAGCAAGACAATTCCTGCCTAGCACCTTCCTTGGAGGAGAGAGAGTGCAACGTTTCATTTTGCTTTTTGGAGTGCGAGATTGAGAAAAAGCAAAGTGTCTGTTTGCAAGGGTAGGAAAGAGCAGAGACCGAGTCTTCCTGTTTATCTGCAATGACTGCCAGGGCAAGTGAGGACCAGCAAGACAATTCCTGCCTAGCACCTTCCTTGGAGGAGAGAGAGTGCAACGTTTCATTTTAGCATTTTGGCGCTCACGAGCGAGACAAACTGCTTTGGCTGTTTGCAAGGGTAGGAAAGAGCAGAGACCGAGTATTGCTGTGTATCTGCAATGACTGCCAGGGCAAGTGAGGACCAGCAAGACAATTCCTGCCTAGCACCTTCCTTGGAGTAGAGAGAGTGCAACGTTTCATTTTAGCAGTTTGGCGCTCACGAGGGAGACAAACTGCTTTGGCTGTTTGCAAGGCTAGGAAAGAGCAGAGCCCCAGTCTTGCTGTTTATCTGCAATGACTGCCAGGGCAAGTGAGGACCAGCAAGACAATTCCTGCCTAGCACCTTCCTTGGAGGAGAGATAGTGCAACGTTTCATTTTAGCATTTTGGCGCTCACGAGGGAGACAAACTGCTTTGGCTGTTTGCAAGGGTAGGAAAGAGCAGAGACCGAGTCTTGCTGTGTATCTGCAATGACTGCCAGGGTAAGTGAGGACCAGGAAGACAATTCCTGCCTAGTACCTTCCTTGGAGGAGAGAGAGTGCAACGTTTCATTTTAGCATTTTGGCGCTCACGAGGAGACAAAATGCTTTTGCTGTTTCAAGGCTAGGAAAGAGCAGAGCCCCAGTCTTGCTGTTTACCTGCAATGACTGCCAGGGCAAGTGAGGACCAGCAAGACAATTCCTGCCTAGCACCTTCCTTGGAGGAGAGAGAGTGCAACGTTTCATTTTAGCATTTTGGCGCTCACGAGGGAGACGAACTTCTTTTGCTGTTGCAAGGCTAGGAAAGAGCAGAGCCCCAGTCTTGCTGTTTATCTGCAATGACTGCCAGGGCAAGTGAGGACCAGCAAGACAATTCCTGCCTAGCACCTTCCTTGGAGGAGAGAGAGTGCAACGTTTCATTTTAGCATTTTGGCGCTCACGAGGGAGACAAACTGCTTTGGCTGTTTGCAAGGCTAGGAAAGAGCAGAGCCCCAGTCTTGCTGTTTATCTGCAATGACTGCCAGGGCAAGTGAGGACCAGCAAGACAATTCCTGCCTAGCACCTTCCTTGGAGGAGAGAGAGTGCAACGTTTCATTTTAGCATTTTGGCGCTCACGAGGGAGACAAACTGCTTTTGCTGTTTGAAGGCTAGGAAAGAGCAGAGCCCCAGTCTTGCTGTTTACCTGCAATGACTGCCAGGGCAAGTGAGGACCAGCAAGACAATTCCTGCCTAGCACCTTCCTTGGAGGAGAGAGAGTGCAACGTTTCATTTTGCTTTTTGGATTGCGAGAGTGAGAAATAGCAGAGTGGCTGTTTGCAAGGCTAGGAAAGAGCAGAGCCGGAGTCTTGCTGTTTATCTGCAATGACTGCCAGGGCAAGTGAGGACCAGCAAGACAATTCCTGCCTAGCACCTTCCTTGGAGGATAGAGAGTGCAACGTTTCATTTTAGCATTTTGGCGCTCAGGAGCGAGACAAACTGCTTTGGCTGTTTGCAAGGCTAAGAAAGAGCAGAGCCCGAGTCTTGCTGTTTATCTGCAATGACTGCCAGGGCAAGTGAGGACCAGCAAGACAATTCCTGCCTAGCACCTTCCTTGGAGGAGAGAGAGTGCAACGTTTCATTTTAGCATTTTGGCGCTCACGAGCGAGACAAACTGCTTTGGCTGTTTGCAAGGGTAGGAAAGAGCAGAGACCGAGTCTTGCTGTTTATCTGCAATGACTGCCAGGGCAAGTGAGGACCAGCAAGACAATTCCTGCCTAGCACCTTCCTTGGAGGAGAGAGAGTGCAACGTTTCATTTTGCTTTTTGGAGTGCGAGATTGAGAAAAAGCAAAGTGTCTGTTTGCAAGGGTAGGAAAGAGCAGAGACCGAGTCTTCCTGTTTATCTGCAATGACTGCCAGGGCAAGTGAGGACCAGCAAGACAATTCCTGCCTAGCACCTTCCTTGGAGGAGAGAGAGTGCAACGTTTCATTTTAGCATTTTGGCGCTCACGAGCGAGACAAACTGGTTTGGCTGTTTGCAAGGCTAGGACAGAGCAGAGCCCCAGTCTTGCTCTTTATCTGCAATGACTGCCAGGGCAAGTGAGGACCAGCAACACAATTCCTGCCTAGCACCTTCCTTGGAGGAGAGAGAGTGCAACGTTTCATTTTAGCAGTTTGGCGCTCACGAGGGAGACAAACTGCTTTGGCTGTTTGCAAGGCTAGGAAAGAGCAGAGCCCCAGTCTTGCTGTTTATCTGCAATGACTGCCAGGGCAAGTGAGGACCAGCAAGACAATTCCTGCCTAGCACCTTCCTTGGAGGAGAGAGAGTGCAACGTTTCATTTTAGCATTTTGGCGCTCACGAGGGAGACAAACTGCTTTGGCCGTTTGCAAGGGTAGGAAAGAGCAGAGACCGAGTCTTGCTGTGTATCTGCAATGACTGCCAGGGTAAGTGAGGACCAGGAAGACAATTCCTGCCTAGTACCTTCCTTGGAGGAGAGAGAGTGCAACGTTTCATTTTAGCATTTTGGCGCTCACGAGGGAGACAAAATGCTTTTGCTGTTTCAAGGCTAGGAAAGAGCAGAGCCCCAGTCTTGCTGTTTATCTGCAATGACTGCCAGGGCAAGTGAGGACCAGCAAGACAATTCCTGCCTAGCACCTTCCTTGGAGGAGAGAGAGTGCAACGTTTCATTTTAGCATTTTGGCGCTCACGAGGGAGACGAACTTCTTTTGCTGTTGCAAGGCTAGGAAAGAGCAGAGCCCCAGTCTTGCTGTTTATCTGCAATGACTGCCAGGGCAAGTGAGGACCAGCAAGACAATTCCTGCCTAGCACCTTCCTTGGAGGAGAGAGAGTGCAACGTTTCATTTTAGCATTTTGGCGCTCACGAGGGAGACAAACTGCTTTGGCTGTTTGCAAGGCTAGGAAAGAGCAGAGCCCCAGTCTTGCTGTTTATCTGCAATGACTGCCAGGGCAAGTGAGGACCAGCAAGACAATTCCTGCCTAGCACCTTCCTTGGAGGAGAGAGAGTGCAACGTTTCATTTTAGCATTTTGGCGCTCACGAGGGAGACAAACTGCTTTTGCTGTTTGAAGGCTAGGAAAGAGCAGAGCCCCAGTCTTGCTGTTTACCTGCAATGACTGCCAGGGCAAGTGAGGACCAGCAAGACAATTCCTGCCTAGCACCTTCCTTGGAGGAGAGAGAGTGCAACGTTTCATTTCGCTTTTTGGATTGCGAGAGTGAGAAATAGCAGAGTGGCTGTTTGCAAGGCTAGGAAAGAGCAGAGCCCGAGTCTTGCTGTTTATCTGCAATGACTGCCAGGGCAAGTGAGGACCAGCAAGACAATTCCTGCCTAGCACCTTCCTTGGAGGAGAGAGAGTGCAACGTTTCATTTTAGCATTTTGGCGCTCAGGAGCGAGACAAACTGCTTTGGCTGTTTGCAAGGCTAAGAAAGAGCAGAGCCCGAGTCTTGCTGTTTATCTGCAATGACTGCCAGGGCAAGTGAGGACCAGCAAGACAATTCCTGCCTAGCACCTTCCTTGGAGGAGAGAGAGTGCAACGTTTCATTTTAGCATTTTGGCGCTCACGAGGGAGACAAACTGCTTTGGCTGTTTGCAAGGCTAGGAAAGAGCAGAGCCCGAGTCTTGCTGTTTATCTGCAATGACTGCCAGGGCAAGTGAGGACCAGCAAGACAATTCCTGCCTAGCACCTTCCTTGGAGGAGAGAGAGTGCAACCTTTCATTTTGCTTTTTGGAGTGCGAGATTGAGAAAAAGCAAAGTGTCTGTTTGCAAGGGTAGGAAAGAGCAGAGACCGAGTCTTCCTGTTTATCTGCAATGACTGCCAGGGCAAGTGAGGACCAGCAAGACAATTCCTGCCTAGCACCTTCCTTGGAGGAGAGAGAGTGCAACTTTTCATTTTAGCATTTTGGCGCTCACGAGCGAGACAAACTGCTTTGGCTGTTTGCAAGGGTAGGAAAGAGCAGAGACCGAGTATTGCTGTGTATCTGCAATGACTGCCAGGGCAAGTGAGGACCAGCAAGACAATTCCTGCCTAGCACCTTCCTTGGAGTAGAGAGAGTGCAACGTTTCATTTTAGCAGTTTGGCGCTCACGAGGGAGACAAACTGCTTTGGCTGTTTGCAAGGCTAGGAAAGAGCAGAGCCCCAGTCTTGCTGTGTATCTGCAATGACTGCCAGGGCAAGTGAGGACCAGCAAGACAATTCCTGCCTAGCACCTTCCTTGGAGGAGAGATAGTGCAACGTTTCATTTTAGCATTTTGGCGCTCACGAGGGAGACAAACTGCTTTGGCTGTTTGAAAGGGTAGGAAAGAGCAGAGACCGAGTCTTGCTGTGTATCTGCAATGACTGCCAGGGTAAGTGAGGACCAGGAAGACAATTCCTGCCTAGTACCTTCCTTGGAGGAGAGAGAGTGCAACGTTTCATTTTAGCATTTTGGCGCTCACGAGGGAGACAAAATGCTTTTGCTGTTTCAAGGCTAGGAAAGAGCAGAGCCCCAGTCTTGCTGTTTACCTGCAATGACTGCCAGGGCAAGTGAGGACCAGCAAGACAATTCCTGCCTAGCACCTTCCTTGGAGGAGAGAGAGTGCAACGTTTCATTTTAGCATTTTGGCGCTCACGAGGGAGACGAACTTCTTTTGCTGTTGCAAGGCTAGGAAAGAGCAGAGCCCCAGTCTTGCTGTTTATCTGCAATGACTGCCAGGGCAAGTGAGGACCAGCAAGACAATTCCTGCCTAGCACCTTCCTTGGAGGAGAGAGAGTGCAACGTTTCATTTTAGCATTTTGGCGCTCACGAGGGAGACAAACTGCTTTGGCTGTTTGCAAGGCTAGGAAAGAGCAGAGCCCCAGTCTTGCTGTTTATCTGCAATGACTGCCAGGGCAAGTGAGGACCAGCAAGACAATTCCTGCCTAGCACCTTCCTTGGAGGAGAGAGAGTGCAACGTTTCATTTTAGCATTTTGGCGCTCACGAGGGAGACAAACTGCTTTTGCTGTTTGAAGGCTAGGAAAGAGCAGAGCCCCAGTCTTGCTGTTTACCTGCAATGACTGCCAGGGCAAGTGAGGACCAGCAAGACAATTCCTGCCTAGCACCTTCCTTGGAGGAGAGAGAGTGCAACGTTTCATTTTGCTTTTTGGATTGCGAGAGTGAGAAATAGCAGAGTGGCTGTTTGCAAGGCTAGGAAAGAGCAGAGCCCGAGTCTTGCTGTTTATCTGCAATGACTGCCAGGGCAAGTGAGGACCAGCAAGACAATTCCTGCCTAGCACCTTCCTTGGAGGAGAGAGAGTGCAACGTTTCATTTTAGCATTTTGGCGCTCAGGAGCGAGACAAACTGCTTTGGCTGTTTGCAAGGCTAGGAAAGAGCAGAGCCCGAGTCTTGCTGTTTATCTGCAATGACTGCCAGGGCAAGTGAGGACCAGCAAGACAATTCCTGCCTAGCACCTTCCTTGGAGGAGAGAGAGTGCAACGTTTCATTTTAGCATTTTGGCGCTCACGACCGAGACAAACTGCTTTGGCTGTTTGCAAGGCTAGGAAAGAGCAGAGCCCGAGTCTTGCTGTTTATCTGCAATGACTGCCAGGGCAAGTGAGGACCAGCAAGACAATTCCTGCCTAGCACCTTCCTTGGAGGAGAGAGAGTGCAACGTTTCATTTTGCTTTTTGGAGTGCGAGATTGAGAAAAAGCAAAGTGTCTGTTTGCAAGGGTAGGAAAGAGCAGAGACCGAGTCTTCCTGTTTATCTGCAATGACTGCCAGGGCAAGTGAGGACCAGCAAGACAATTCCTGCCTAGCACCTTCCTTGGAGGAGAGAGAGTGCAACGTTTCATTTTAGCATTTTGGCGCTCACGAGCGAGACAAACTGCTTTGGCTGTTTGGAAGGGTAGGAAAGAGCAGAGACCGAGTATTGCTGTGTATCTGCAATGACTGCCAGGGCAAGTGAGGACCAGCAAGACAATTCCTGCCTAGCACCTTCCTTGGAGTAGAGAGAGTGCAACGTTTCATTTTAGCAGTTTGGCGCTCACGAGGGAGACAAACTGCTTTGGCTGTTTGCAAGGCTAGGAAAGAGCAGAGCCCCAGTCTTGCTGTTTATCTGCAATGACTGCCAGGGCAAGTGAGGACCAGCAAGACAATTCCTGCCTAGCACCTTCCTTGGAGGAGAGAGAGTGCAACGTTTCATTTTAGCATTTTGGCGCTCACGAGGGAGACAAACTGCTTTGGCCGTTTGCAAGGCTAGGAAAGAGCAGAGACCGAGTCTTGCTGTGTATCTGCAATGACTGCCAGGGTAAGTGAGGACCAGGAAGACAATTCCTGCCTAGTACCTTCCTTGGAGGAGAGAGAGTGCAACGTTTCATTTTAGCATTTTGGCGCTCACGAGGGAGACAAAATGCTTTTGCTGTTTCAAGGCTAGGAAAGAGCAGAGCCCCAGTCTTGCTGTTTACCTGCAATGACTGCCAGGGCAAGTGAGGACCAGCAAGACAATTCCTGCCTAGCACCTTCCTTGGAGGAGAGAGAGTGCAACGTTTCATTTTAGCATTTTGGCGATCACGAGGGAGACAAACTGCTTTTGCTGTTTGCAAGCCTAGGAAAGAGCAGAGCCCCAGTCTTGCTGTTTATCTGCAATGACTGCCAGGGCAAGTGAGGACCAGCAAGACAATTCCTGCCTAGCACCTTCCTTGGAGGAGAGAGAGTGCAACGTTTCATTTTAGCATTTTGGCGCTCACGAGGGAGACAAACTGCTTTGGCTGTTTGCAAGGGTAGGAAAGAGCAGAGCCCCAGTCTTGCTGTTTATCTGCAATGACTGCCAGGGCAAGTGAGGACCAGCAAGACAATTCCTGCCTTGCACCTTCCTTGGAGGAGAGAGAGTGCAACGTTTCATTTTAGCATTTTGGCGCTCACGAGGGAGACAAACTGCTTTGGCTGTTTGCAAGGCTAGGAAAGAGCAGAGCCCCAGTCTTGCTGTTTATCTGCAATGACTGCCAGGGCAAGTGAGGACCAGCAAGACAATTCCTGCCTAGCACCTTCCTTGGAGGAGAGAGAGTGCAACGTTTCATTTTAGCATTTTGGCGCTCACGAGGGAGACGAACTTCTTTTGCTGTTGCAAGGCTAGGAAAGAGCAGAGCCCCAGTCTTGCTGTTTATCTGCAATGACTGCCAGGGCAAGTGAGGACCAGCAAGACAATTCCTGCCTAGCACCTTCCTTGGAGGAGAGAGAGTGCAACGTTTCATTTTAGCATTTTGGCGCTCACGAGGGAGACAAACTGCTTTGGCTGTTTGCAAGGCTAGGAAAGAGCAGAGCCCCAGTCTTGCTGTTTATCTGCAATGACTGCCAGGGCAAGTGAGGACCAGCAAGACAATTCCTGCCTAGCACCTTCCTTGGAGGAGAGAGAGTGCAACGTTTCATTTTAGCATTTTGGCGCTCACGAGGGAGACAAACTGCTTTTGCTGTTTGAAGGCTAGGAAAGAGCAGAGCCCCAGTCTTGCTGTTTACCTGCAATGACTGCCAGGGCAAGTGAGGACCAGCAAGACAATTCCTGCCTAGCACCTTCCTTGGAGGAGAGAGAGTGCAACGTTTCATTTTGCTTTTTGGATTGCGAGAGTGAGAAATAGCAGAGTGGCTGTTTGCAAGGCTAGCAAAGAGCAGAGCCCGAGTCTTGCTGTTTATCTGCAATGACTGCCACGGCAAGTGAGGACCAGCAAGACAATTCCTGCCTAGCACCTTCCTTGGAGGAGAGAGAGTGCAACGTTTCATTTTAGCATTTTGGCGCTCAGGAGCGAGACAAACTGCTTTGGCTGTTTGCAAGGCTAAGAAAGAGCAGAGCCCGAGTCTTGCTTTTTATCTGCAATGACTGCCAGGGCAAGTGAGGACCAGCAAGACAATTCCTGCCTAGCACCTTCCTTGGAGGAGAGAGAGTGCAACGTTTCATTTTAGCATTTTGGCGCTCACGACCGAGACAAACTGCTTTGGCTGTTTGCAAGGCTAGGAAAGAGCAGAGCCCGAGTCTTGCTGTTTATCTGCAATGACTGCCAGGGCAAGTGAGGACCAGCAAGACAATTCCTGCCTAGCACCTTCCTTGGAGGAGAGAGAGTGCAACGTTTCATTTTGCTTTTTGGAGTGCGAGATTGAGAAAAAGCAAAGTGTCTGTTTGCAAGGGTAGGAAAGAGCAGAGACCGAGTCTTCCTGTTTATCTGCAATGACTGCCAGGGCAAGTGAGGACCAGCAAGACAATTCCTGCCTAGCACCTTCCTTGGAGGAGAGAGAGTGCAACGTTTCATTTTAGCATTTTGGCGCTCACGAGGGAGACAAACTGCTTTGGCCGTTTGCAAGGGTAGGAAAGAGCAGAGACCGAGTCTTGCTGTGTATCTGCAATGACTGCCAGGGTAAGTGAGGACCAGCAAGACAATTCCTGCCTAGTACCTTCCTTGGAGGAGAGAGAGTGCAACGTTTCATTTTAGCATTTTGGCGATCACGAGGGAGACAAACTGCTTTTGCTGTTTGCAAGCCTAGGAAAGAGCAGAGCCCCAGTCTTGCTGTTTATCTGCAATGACTGCCAGGGCAAGTGAGGACCAGCAAGACAATTCCTGCCTAGCACCTTCCTTGGAGGAGAGAGAGTGCAACGTTTCATTTTAGCATTTTGGCGCTCACGAGGGAGACAAACTGCTTTGGCTGTTTGCAAGGGTAGGAAAGAGCAGAGCCCCAGTCTTGCTGTTTATCTGCAATGACTGCCAGGGCAAGTGAGGACCAGCAAGACAATTCCTGCCTTGCACCTTCCTTGGAGGAGAGAGAGTGCAACGTTTCATTTTAGCATTTTGGCGCTCACGAGGGAGACAAACTGCTTTGGCTGTTTGCAAGGCTAGGAAAGAGCAGAGCCCCAGTCTTGCTGTTTATCTGCAATGACTGCCAGGGCAAGTGAGGACCAGCAAGACAATTCCTGCCTAGCACCTTCCTTCGAGGTGAGGGAGTGCAACGTTTCATTTTAGCATTTTGGCGGTCACAAGCAAGACGAACTTCTTTTGCTGTTTGCAAGGCTAGCAAAGAGCAGAGCCCCAGTCTTGCTGTTTATCTGCAATGACTGCCAGGGCAAGTGAGGACCAGCAAGACAATTCCTGCCTAGCACCTTCCTTGGAGGAGAGAGAGTGCAACGTTTCATTTTGCTTTTTGGAGTGCGAGATTGAGAAAAAGCACAGTGTGTGTTTGCAAGGCTAGGAAAGAGCAGAGCCCCAGTCTTGCTGTTTATCTGCAATGACTGCCAGGGCAAGTGAGGACCAGCAAGACAATTCCTGCCTAGCACCTTCCTTGGAGGAGAGAGAGTGCAACGTTTCATTTTGCTTTTTGGAGTGTGAGATTGAGAAAAAGCACAGTGTCTGTTTGCAAGGGTAGGAAAGAGCAGAGACCGAGTCTTCCTGTTTATCTGCAATGACTGCCAGGGCAAGTGAGGACCAGCAAGACAATTCCTGCCTAGCACCTTCCTTGGAGGAGAGAGAGTGCAACGTTTCATTTTAGCATTTTGGCGCTCACGAGGGAGACAAACTGCTTTGGCTGTTTGCAAGGCTAGGAAAGAGCAGAGACCGAGTCTTGCTGTGTATCTGCAATGACTGCCAGGGCAAGTGAGGACCAGCAAGACAATTCCTGCCTAGCACCTTCCTTAGAGGAGAGAGAGTGCAACGTTTCATTTTAGCATTTTGGTGCTCACGAGGGAGACAAACTTCTTTGGCTGTTTGCAAGGCTAGGAAAGAGCAGAACCCCAGTCTTGCTGTTTATCTGCAATGACTGCCAGGGCAAGTGAGGACCAGCAAGACAATTCCTGCCTAGCACCTTCCTTGGAGGAGAGAGAGTGCAACGTTTCATTTTAGCATTTTGGCGCTCACGAGGGAGACGAACTGCTTTGGCTGTTTGCAAGGGTAGGAAAGAGCAGAGACCGAGTCTTCCTGTTTATCTGCAATGACTGCCAGGGCAAGTGAGGACCAGCAAGACAATTCCTGCCTAGCACCTTCCTTGGAGGTGAGGGAGTGCAACGTTTCATTTTAGCATTTTGGCGGTCAAAAGCAAGACGAACTTCTTTTGCTGTTTGCAAGGCTAGCAAAGAGCAGAGCCCCAGTCTTGCTGTTTATCTGCAATGACTGCCAGGGCAAGTGAGGACCAGCAAGACAATTCCTGCCTAGCACCTTCTTTGGAGGAGAGAGAGTGCAACGTTTCATTTTGCTTTTTGGAGTGCGAGATTGAGAAAAAGCACAGTGTCTGTTTGCAAGGGTAGGAAAGAGCAGAGCCCCAGTCTTGCTGTTTATCTGCAATGACTGCCAGGGCAAGTGAGGACCAGCAAGACAATTCCTGCCTAGCGCCTTCCTTGGAGGAGACAGAGTGCAACGTTTCATTTTAGCATTTTGGCGCTCACGAGGGAGACAAACTGCTTTGGCTGTTTGCAAGGCTAGGAAAGAGCAGAGACCGAGTCTTGCTGTGTATCTGCAATGACTGCCAGAGCAAGTGAGGACCAGCAAGACAATTCCTGCCTAGCACCTTCCTTGGAGGAGAGAGAGTGCAACGTTTCATTTTAGCATTTTGGCCCTCACGAGGGAGACAACTTCTTTGGCTGTTTGCAAGGCTAGGAAAGAGCAGAGCCCCAGTCTTGCTGTTTATCTGCAATGACTGCCAGGGCAAGTGAGGACCAGCAAGACAATTCCTGCCTAGCACCTTCCTTGGAGGAGAGAGAGTGCAACGTTTCATTTTAGCATTTTGGCGCTCACGAGGGAGACGAACTGCTTTGGCTGTTTGCAAGGCTAGGAAAGAGCAGAGCCCCAATCTTGCTGTTTATCTGCAATGACTGCCAGGGCAAGTGAGGACCAGCAAGACAATTCCTGCCTAGCACCTTCCTTGGAGGAGAGAGAGTGCAACGTTTCATTTTAGCATTTTGGCGCTCACGAGGGAGACGAACTTCTTTTGCTGTTGCAAGGCTAGGAAAGAGCAGAGCCCCAGTCTTGCTGTTTATCGGCAATGACTGCCAGGGCAAGTGAGGACCAGCAAGACAATTCCTGCCTAGCACCTTCCTTGGAGGAGAGAGAGTGCAACGTTTCATTTTAGCATTTTGGCGCTCACGAGGGAGACAAACTGCTTTGGCTGTTTGCAAGGCTAGGAAAGAGCAGAGCCCCAGTCTTGCTGTTTATCTGCAATGACTGCCAGGGCAAGTGAGGACCAGCAAGACAATTCCTGCCTAGCACCTTCCTTGGAGGAGAGAGAGTGCAACGTTTCATTTTAGCATTTTGGCGCTCACGAGGGAGACAAACTGCTTTTGCTGTTTGAAGGCTAGGAAAGAGCAGAGCCCCAGTCTTGCTGTTTATCTGCAATGACTGCCAGGGCAAGTGAGGACCAGCAAGACAATTCCTGCCTAGCACCTTCCTTGGAGGAGAGAGAGTGCAACGTTTCATTTTAGCATTTTGGCCCTCACGAGGGAGACAACTGCTTTGGCTGTTTGCAAGGCTAGGAAAGAGCAGAGCCCCAGTCTTGCTGTTTATCTGCAATGACTGCCAGGGCAAGTGAGGACCAGCAAGACAATTCCTGCCTAGCACCTTCCTTGGAGGAGAGAGAGTGCAACGTTTCATTTTAGCATTTTGGCGCTCACGAGGGAGACGAACTGCTTTGGCTGTTTGCAAGGCTAGGAAAGAGCAGAGCCCCAATCTTGCTGTTTATCTGCAATGACTGCCAGGGCAAGTGAGGACCAGCAAGACAATTCCTGCCTAGCACCTTCCTTGGAGGAGAGAGAGTGCAACGTTTCATTTTAGCATTTTGGCGCTCACGAGGGAGACGAACTTCTTTTGCTGTTACAAGGCTAGGAAAGAGCAGAGCCCCAGTCTTGCTGTTTATCGGCAATGACTGCCAGGGCAAGTGAGGACCAGCAAGACAATTCCTGCCTAGCACCTTCCTTGGAGGAGAGAGAGTGCAACGTTTCATTTTAGCATTTTGGCGCTCACGAGGGAGACAAACTTCTTTGGCTGTTTGCAAGGCTAGGAAAGAGCAGAGCCCCAGTCTTGCTGTTTATCTTCAATGACTTCCAGGGCAAGTGAGGACCAGCAAGACAATTCCTGCCTAGCACCTTCCTTGGAGGAGAGAGAGTGCAACGTTTCATTTTAGCATTTTGGCGCTCACGAGGGAGACGAACTGCTTTGGCTGTTTGCAAGGCTAGGAAAGAGCAGAGCCCCAATCTTGCTGTTTATCTGCAATGACTGCCAGGGCAAGTGAGGACCAGCAAGACAATTCCTGCCTAGCACCTTCCTTGGAGGAGAGAGAGTGCAACGTTTCATTTTAGCATTTTGGCGCTCACGAGGGAGACGAACTTCTTTTGCTGTTGCAAGGCTAGGAAAGAGCAGAGCCCCAGTCTTGCTGTTTATCGGCAATGACTGCCAGGGCAAGTGAGGACCAGCAAGACAATTCCTGCCTAGCACCTTCCTTGGAGGAGAGAGAGTGCAACGTTTCATTTTAGCATTTTGGCGCTCACGAGGGAGACAAACTGCTTTGGCTGTTTGCAAGGCTAGGAAAGAGCAGAGCCCCAGTCTTGCTGTTTATCTGCAATGACTGCCAGGGCAAGTGAGGACCAGCAAGACAATTCCTGCCTAGCACCTTCCTTGGAGGAGAGAGAGTGCAACGTTTCATTTTAGCATTTTGGCGCTCACGAGGGAGACAAACTGCTTTTGCTGTTTGAAGGCTAGGAAAGAGCAGAGCCCCAGTCTTGCTGTTTATCTGCAATGACTGCCAGGGCAAGTGAGGACCAGCAAGACAATTCCTGCCTAGCACCTTCCTTGGAGGAGAGAGAGTGCAACGTTTCATTTTAGCATTTTGGCCCTCACGAGGGAGACAACTGCTTTGGCTGTTTGCAAGGCTAGGAAAGAGCAGAGCCCCAGTCTTGCTGTTTATCTGCAGTGACTGCCAGGGCAAGTGAGGACCAGCAAGACAATTCCTGCCTAGCACCTTCCTTGGAGGAGAGAGAGTGCAACGTTTCATTTTAGCATTTTGGCGCTCACGAGGGAGATGAACTGCTTTGGCTGTTTGCAAGGCTAGGAAAGAGCAGAGCCCCAATCTTGCTGTTTATCTGCAATGACTGCCAGGGCAAGTGAGGACCAGCAAGACAATTCCTGCCTAGCACCTTCCTTGGAGGAGAGAGAGTGCAACGTTTCATTTTAGCATTTTGGCGCTCACGAGGGAGACGAACTTCTTTTGCTGTTACAAGGCTAGGAAAGAGCAGAGCCCCAGTCTTGCTGTTTATCGGCAATGACTGCCAGGGCAAGTGAGGACCAGCAAGACAATTCCTGCCTAGCACCTTCCTTGGAGGAGAGAGAGTGCAACGTTTCATTTTAGCATTTTGGCGCTCACGAGGGAGACAAACTTCTTTGGCTGTTTGCAAGGCTAGGAAAGAGCAGAGCCCCAGTCTTGCTGTTTATCTGCAATGACTGCCAGGGCAAGTGAGGACCAGCAAGACAATTCCTGCCTAGCACCTTCCTTGGAGGAGAGAGAGTGCAACGTTTCATTTTGCTTTTTGGAGTGCGAGATTGAGAAAAAGCACAGTGTCTGTTTGCAAGGGTAGGAAAGAGCAGAGACCGAGTCTTCCTGTTTATCTGCAATGACTGCCAGGGCAAGTGAGGACCAGCAAGACAATTCCTGCCTAGCACCTTCCTTGGAGGAGAGAGAGTGCAACGTTTCATTTTAGCATTTTGGCGCTCACGAGCGAGACAAACTCCTTTGGCTGTTTGCAAGGGTAGGAAAGAGCAGAGACCGAGTCTTGCTGTTTATCGGCAATGACTGCCAGGGCAAGTGAGGACCAGCAAGACAATTCCTGCCTAGCACCTTCCTTGGAGGAGAGAGAGTGCAACGTTTCATTTTAGCAGTTTGGCGCTCACGAGGGAGACGAACTGCTTTGGCTGTTTGCAAGGCTAGGAAAGAGCAGAGCCCCAATCTTGCTGTTTATCTGCAATGACTGCCAGGGCAAGTGAGGACCAGCAAGACAATTCCTGCCTAGCACCTTCCTTGGAGGAGAGAGAGTGCAACGTTTCATTTTAGCATTTTGGCGCTCACGAGGGAGACGAACTTCTTTTGCTGTTGCAAGGCTAGGAAAGAGCAGAGCCCCAGTCTTGCTGTTTATCGGCAATGACTGCCAGGGCAAGTGAGGACCAGCAAGACAATTCCTGCCTAGCACCTTCCTTGGAGGAGAGAGAGTGCAACGTTTCATTTTAGCATTTTGGCGCTCACGAGGGAGACAAACTGCTTTGGCTGTTTGCAAGGCTAGGAAAGAGCAGAGCCCCAGTCTTGCTGTTTATCTGCAATGACTGCCAGGGCAAGTGAGGACCAGCAAGACAATTCCTGCCTAGCACCTTCCTTGGAGGAGAGAGAGTGCAACGTTTCATTTTAGCATTTTGGCGCTCACGAGGGAGACAAACTGCTTTTGCTGTTTGAAGGCTAGGAAAGAGCAGAGCCCCAGTCTTGCTGTTTATCTGCAATGACTGCCAGGGCAAGTGAGGACCAGCAAGACAATTCCTGCCTAGCACCTTCCTTGGAGGAGAGAGAGTGCAACGTTTCATTTTAGCATTTTGGCGCTCACGAGGGAGACAAACTGCTTTGGCTGTTTGCAAGGGTAGGAAAGAGCAGAGACCGAGTCTTGCTGTGTATCTGCAATGACTGCCAGGGCAAGTGAGGACCAGCAAGACAATTCCTGCCTAGCACCTTCCTTGGAGGAGAGAGAGTGCAACGTTTCATTTTAGCATTTTGGCGCTCACAAGGGAGACAAACTGCTTTGGCTGTTTGCAAGGCTAGGAAAGAGCAGAGCCCCAATCTTGCTGTTTATCTGCAATGACTGCCAGGGCAAGTGAGGACCAGCAAGACAATTCCTGCCTAGCACCTTCCTTGGAGGAGAGAGAGTGCAACGTTTCATTTTAGCATTTTGGCGCTCACGAGGGAGACAAACTGCTTTTGCTGTTTGAAGGCTAGGAAAGAGCAGAGCCCCAGTCTTGCTGTTTATCTGCAATGACTGCCAGGGCAAGTGAGGACCAGCAAGACAATTCCTGCCTAGCACCTTCCTTGGAGGAGAGAGAGTGCAACGTTTCATTTTAGCATTTTGGCGCTCACGAGGGAGACAAACTGCTTTGGCTGTTTGCAAGGCTAGGAAAGAGCAGAGCCCCAGTCTTGCTGTTTATCTGCAATGACTGCCAGGGCAAGTGAGGACCAGCAAGACAATTCCTGCCTAGCACCTTCCTTGGAGGAGAGAGAGTGCAACGTTTCATTTTAGCATTTTGGCGCTCACGAGGGAGACAAACTGCTTTTGCTGTTTGAAGGCTAGGAAAGAGCAGAGCCCCAGTCTTGCTGTTTATCTGCAATGACTGCCAGGGCAAGTGAGGACCAGCAAGACAATTCCTGCCTAGCACCTTCCTTGGAGGAGAGAGAGTGCAACGTTTCATTTTGCTTTTTGGATTGCGAGAGTGAGAAATAGCAGAGTGGCTGTTTGCAAGGCTAGGAAAGAGCAGAGCCCGAGTCTTGCTGTTTATCTGCAATGACTGCCAGGGCAAGTGAGGACCAGCAAGACAATTCCTGCCTAGCACCTTCCTTGGAGGAGAGAGAGTGCAACGTTTCATTTTAGCATTTTGGCGCTCAGGAGCGAGACAAACTGCTTTGGCTGTTTGCAAGGCTAGGAAAGAGCAGAGCCCGAGTCTTGCTGTTTATCTGCAATGACTGCCAGGGCAAGTGAGGACCAGCAAGACAGTTCCTGCCTAGCACCTTCCTTGGAGGAGAGAGAGTGCAACGTTTCATTTTAGCATTTTGGCGCTCACGAGCGAGACAAACTGCTTTGGCTGTTTGCAAGGCTAGGAAAGAGCAGAGCCCGAGTCTTGCTGTTTATCTGCAATGACTGCTAGGGCAAGTGAGGACCAGCAAGACAATTCCTGCCTAGCACCTTCCTTGGAGGAGACAGAGTGCAACGTTTCATTTTGCTTTTTGGAGTGCGAGAGTGAGAAAAAGCAGAGTGCCTGTTTGCAAGGCTAGGAAAGAGCAGAGCCCCAGTCTTGCTGTTTATCTGCAATGACTGCCAGGGCAAGTGAGGACCAGCAAGACAATTCCTGCCTAGCACCTTCCTTGGAGGAGAGAGAGTGCAACGTTTCATTTTAGCATTTTGGCGCTCACGAGGGAGACAAACTGCTTTGGGTGTTTGCAAGGCTAGGAAAGAGCAGAGCCCCAGTCTTGCTGTTTATCTGCAATGACTGCCAGGGCAAGTGAGGACCAGCAAGACAATTCCTGCCTAGCACCTTCCTTGGAGGAGAGAGAGTGCAACGTTTCATTTTAGCATTTTGGCCCTCACGAGGGAGACAAACTTCTTTGGCTGTTTGCAAGGCTAGGAAAGAGCAGAACCCCAGTCTTGCTGTTTATCTGCAATGACTGCCAGGGCAAGTGAGGACCAGCAAGACAATTCCTGCCTAGTACCTTCCTTGGAGGAGAGAGAGTGCAACGTTTCATTTTAGCATTTTGGCGCTCACGAGGGAGACAAACTGCATTGGCTGTTTGCAAGGCTAGGAAAGAGCAGAGCCCCAGTCTTCCTGTTTATCTGCAATGACTGCCAGGGCAAGTGAGGACCAGCAAGACAATTCCTGCCTAGCACCTTCCTTGGAGGAGAGAGAGTGCAACGTTTCATTTTAGCATTTTGGCGCTCACGAGGGAGACAAACTGCTTTGGCTGTTTGCAAGGCTAGGAAAGAGCAGAGCCCCAATCTTGCTGTTTATCTGCAATGACTGCCAGGGCAAGTGAGGGCCAGCAATACAATTCCTGCCTAGCACCTTCCTTGGAGGAGAGAGAGTGCAACGTTTCATTTTGCTTTTTGGATTGCGAGAGTGAGAAATAGCAGAGTGGCTGTTTGCAAGGCTAGGAAAGAGCAGAGCCCGAGTCTTGCTGTTTATCTGCAATGACTGCCAGGGCAAGTGAGGACCAGCAAGACAATTCCTGCCTAGCACCTTCCTTGGAGGAGAGAGAGTGCAACGTTTCATTTTAGCATTTTGGCGCTCAGGAGCGAGACAAACTGCTTTGGCTGTTTGCAAGGCTAAGAAAGAGCAGAGCCCGAGTCTTGCTGTTTATCTGCAATGACTGCCAGGGCAAGTGAGGACCAGCAAGACAATTCCTGCCTAGCACCTTCCTTGGAGGAGAGAGAGTGCAACGTTTCATTTTAGCATTTTGGCGCTCACGAGCGAGACAAACTGCTTTGGCTGTTTGCAAGGCTAGGAAAGAGCAGAGCCCCAGTCTTGCTGTTTATCTGCAATGACTGCCAGGGCAAGTGAGGACCAGCAAGACAATTCCTGCCTAGCACCTTCCTTGGAGGAGAGAGAGTGCAACGTTTCATTTTAGCATTTTGGCCCTCACGAGGGAGACAAACTTCTTTGGCTGTTTGCAAGGCTAGGAAAGAGCAGAACCCCAGTCTTGCTGTTTATCTGCAATGACTGCCAGGGCAAGTGAGGACCAGCAAGACAATTCCTGCCTAGTACCTTCCTTGGAGGAGAGAGAGTGCAACGTTTCATTTTAGCATTTTGGCGCTCACGAGGGAGACAAACTGCTTTGGCTGTTTGCAAGGCTAGGAAAGAGCAGAGCCCCAGTCTTCCTGTTTATCTGCAATGACTGCCAGGGCAAGTGAGGACCAGCAAGACAATTCCTGCCTAGCACCTTCCTTGGAGGAGAGAGAGTGCAACGTTTCATTTTAGCATTTTGGCGCTCACGAGGGAGACAAACTGCTTTGGCTGTTTGCAAGGCTAGGAAAGAGCAGAGCCCCAATCTTGCTGTTTATCTGCAATGACTGCCAGGGCAAGTGAGGGCCAGCAATACAATTCCTGCCTAGCACCTTCCTTGGAGGAGAGAGAGTGCAACGTTTCATTTTGCTTTTTGGATTGCGAGAGTGAGAAATAGCAGAGTGGCTGTTTGCAAGGCTAGGAAAGAGCAGAGCCCGAGTCTTGCTGTTTATCTGCAATGACTGCCAGGGCAAGTGAGGACCAGCAAGACAATTCCTGCCTAGCACCTTCCTTGGAGGAGAGAGAGTGCAACGTTTCATTTTAGCATTTTGGCGCTCAGGAGCGAGACAAACTGCTTTGGCTGTTTGCAAGGCTAAGAAAGAGCAGAGCCCGAGTCTTGCTGTTTATCTGCAATGACTGCCAGGGCAAGTGAGGACCAGCAAGACAATTCCTGCCTAGCACCTTCCTTGGAGGAGAGAGAGTGCAACGTTTCATTTTAGCATTTTGGCGCTCACGAGCGAGACAAACTGCTTTGGCTGTTTGCAAGGCTAGGAAAGAGCAGAGCCCGAGTCTTGCTGTTTATCTGCAATGACTGCCAGGGCAAGTGAGGACCAGCAAGACAATTCCTGCCTAGCACCTTCCTTGGAGGAGAGAGAGTGCAACGTTTCATTTTAGCATTTTGGCGCTCACGAGCGAGACAAACTGCTTTGGCTGTTTGCAAGGCTAGGAAAGAGCAGAGCCCGAGTCTTGCTGTTTATCTGCAATGACTGCTAGGGCAAGTGAGGACCAGCAAGACAATTCCTGCCTAGCACCTTCCTTGGAGGAGACAGAGTGCAACGTTTCATTTTGCTTTTTGGAGTGCGAGAGTGAGAAAAAGCAGAGTGCCTGTTTGCAAGGCTAGGAAAGAGCAGAGCCCCAGTCTTGCTGTTTACCTGCAATGACTGCCAGGGCAAGTGAGGACCAGCAAGACAATTCCTGCCTAGCACCTTCCTTGGAGGAGAGAGAGTGCAACGTTTCATTTTAGCATTTTGGCCCTCACGAGGGAGACAAACTTCTTTGGCTGTTTGCAAGGCTAGGAAAGAGCAGAACCCCAGTCTTGCTGTTTATCTGCAATGACTGCCAGGGCAAGTGAGGACCAGCAAGACAATTCCTGCCTAGTACCTTCCTTGGAGGAGAGAGAGTGCAACGTTTCATTTTAGCATTTTGGCGCTCACGAGGGAGACAAACTGCTTTGGCTGTTTGCAAGGCTAGGAAAGAGCAGAGCCCCAGTCTTCCTGTTTATCTGCAATGACTGCCAGGGCAAGTGAGGACCAGCAAGACAATTCCTGCCTAGCACCTTCCTTGGAGGAGAGAGAGTGCAACGTTTCATTTTAGCATTTTGGCGCTCACGAGGGAGACAAACTGCTTTGGCTGTTTGCAAGGCTAGGAAAGAGCAGAGCCCCAGTCTTGCTGTTTATCTGCAATGACTGCCAGGGCAAGTGAGGGCCAGCAATACAATTCCTGCCTAGCACCTTCCTTGGAGGAGAGAGAGTGCAACGTTTCATTTTAGCATTTTGGCGCTCACAAGGGAGACAAACTGCTTTTGCTGTTTGCAAGGCTAGGAAAGAGCAGAGCCCCAGTCTTGCTGTTTATCTGCAATGACTGCCAGGGCAAGTGAGGACCAGCAAGACAATTCCTGCCTAGAACCTTCCTTGGAGGAGAGAGAGTGCAACGTTTCATTTTAGCATTTTGGCGCTCACGAGGGAGACAAACTGCTTTTGCTGTTTGCAAGGCTAGGAAAGAGCAGAGCCCCAGTCTTGCTGTTTATCTGCAATGACTGCCAGGGCAAGTGAGGACCAGCAAGACAATTCCTGCCTAGCACCTTCCTTGGAGGAGAGAGAGTGCAACGTTTCATTTTGCTTTTTGGAGTGCGAGATTGAGAAAAAGCACAGTGTCTGTTTGCAAGGCTAGGAAAGAGCAGAGCCCCAGTCTTGCTGTTTATCTGCAATGACTGCCAGGGCAAGTGAGGACCAGCAAGACAATTCCTGCCTAGCACCTTCCTTGGAGGAGAGATAGTGCAACGTTTCATTTTGCTTTTTGGAGTGCGAGATTGAGAAAAAGCACAGTGTCTGTTTGCAAGGGTAGGAAAGAGCAGAGACCGAGTCTTCCTGTTTATCTGCAATGACTGCCAGGGCAAGTGAGGACCAGCAAGACAATTCCTGCCTAGCACCTTCCTTGGAGGAGAGAGAGTGCAACGTTTCATTTTAGCATTTTGGCGCTCACGAGGGAGACAAACTGCTTTGGCTGTTTGCAAGGCTAGGAAAGAGCAGAGACCGAGTCTTGCTGTGTATCTGCAATGACTGCCAGGGCAAGTGAGGACCAGCAAGACAATTCCTGCCTAGCACCTTCCTTGGAGGAGAGAGAGTGCAACGTTTCATTTTAGCATTTTGGCCCTCACGAGGGAGACAAACTTCTTTGGCTGTTTGCAAGGCTAGGAAAGAGCAGAACCCCAGTCTTGCTGTTTATCTGCAATGACTGCCAGGGCAAGTGAGGACCAGCAAGACAATTCCTGCCTAGCACCTTCCTTGGAGGAGAGAGAGTGCAACGTTTCATTTTAGCATTTTGGCGCTCACGAGGGAGACGAACTGCTTTGGCTGTTTGCAAGGGTAGGAAAGAGCAGAGCCCCAATCTTGCTGTTTATCTGCAATGACTGCCAGGGCAAGTGAGGGCCAGCAATACAATTCCTGCCTAGCACCTTCCTTGGAGGAGAGAGAGTGCAACGTTTCATTTTAGCATTTTGGCGCTCAAAAGGGAGACAAACTGCTTTTGCTGTTTGCAAGGCTAGGAAAGAGCAGAGCCCCAGTCTTGCTGTTTATCTGCAATGACTGCCAGGGCAAGTGAGGACCAGCAAGACAATTCCTGCCTAGCACCTTCCTTGGAGGAGAGAGAGTGCAACGTTTCATTTTAGCATTTTGGCGCTCACGAGGGAGACAAACTGCTTTGGCTGTTTGCAAGGCTAGGAAAGAGCAGAGCCCCAGTCTTGCTGTTTATCTGCAATGACTGCCAGGGCAAGTGAGGACCAGCAAGACAATTCCTGCCTAGCACATTCCTTGGAGGAGAGAGAGTGCAACGTTTCATTTTGCTTTTTGGAGTGCGAGATTGAGAAAAAGCACAGTGTCTGTTTGCAAGGCTAGGAAAGAGCAGAGCCCCAGTCTTGCTGTTTATCTGCAATGACTGCCAGGGCAAGTGAGGACCAGCAAGACAATTCCTGCCTAGCACCTTCCTTGGAGGAGAGAGAGTGCAACGTTTCATTTTGCTTTTTGGAGTGCGAGATTGAGAAAAAGCACAGTGTCTGTTTGCAAGGGTAGGAAAGAGCAGAGACCGAGTCTTCCTGTTTATCTGCAATGACTGCCAGGGCAAGTGAGGACCAGCAAGACAATTCCTGCCTAGCACCTTCCTTGGAGGAGAGAGAGTGCAACGTTTCATTTTAGCATTTTGGCGCTCACGAGGGAGACAAACTGCTTTGGCTGTTTGCAAGGGTAGGAAAGAGCAGAGACCGAGTCTTGCTGTGTATCTGCAATGACTGCCAGGGCAAGTGAGGACCAGCAAGAGAATTCCTGCCTAGCACCTTCCTTGGAGGAGAGAGAGTGCAACGTTTCATTTTAGCATTTTGGCCCTCACGAGGGAGACAAACTTCTTTGGCTGTTTGCAAGGCTAGGAAAGAGCAGAACCCCAGTCTTGCTGTTTATCTGCAATGACTGCCAGGGCAAGTGAGGACCAGCAAGACAATTCCTGCCTAGCACCTTCCTTGGAGGAGAGAGAGTGCAACGTTTCATTTTAGCATTTTGGCGCTCACGAGGGAGACGAACTGCTTTGGCTGTTTGCAAGGGTAGGAAAGAGCAGAGCCCCAATCTTGCTGTTTATCTGCAATGACTGCCAGGGCAAGTGAGGGCCAGCAATACAATTCCTGCCTAGCACCTTCCTTGGAGGAGAGAGAGTGCAACGTTTCATTTTAGCATTTTGGCGCTCACAAGGGAGACAAACTGCTTTTGCTGTTTGCAAGGCTAGGAAAGAGCAGAGCCCCAGTCTTGCTGTTTATCTGCAATGACTGCCAGGGCAAGTGAGGACCAGCAAGACAATTCCTGCCTAGCACCTTCCTTGGAGGAGAGAGAGTGCAACGTTTCATTTTAGCATTTTGGCGCTCACGAGGGAGACAAACTGCTTTGGCTGTTTGCAAGGCTAGGAAAGAGCAGAGCCCCAGTCTTGCTGTTTATCTGCAATGACTGCCAGGGCAAGTGAGGACCAGCAAGACAATTCCTGCCTAGCACATTCCTTGGAGGAGAGAGAGTGCAACGTTTCATTTTGCTTTTTGGAGTGCGAGATTGAGAAAAAGCACAGTGTCTGTTTGCAAGGCTAGGAAAGAGCAGAGCCCCAGTCTTGCTGTTTATCTGCAATGACTGCCAGGGCAAGTGAGGACCAGCAAGACAATTCCTGCCTAGCACCTTCCTTGGAGGAGAGAGAGTGCAACGTTTCATTTTGCTTTTTGGAGTGCGAGATTGAGAAAAAGCACAGTGTCTGTTTGCAAGGGTAGGAAAGAGCAGAGACCGAGTCTTCCTGTTTATCTGCAATGACTGCCAGGGCAAGTGAGGACCAGCAAGACAATTCCTGCCTAGCACCTTCCTTGGAGGAGAGAGAGTGCAACGTTTCATTTTAGCATTTTGGCGCTCACGAGGGAGACAAACTGCTTTGGCTGTTTGCAAGGGTAGGAAAGAGCAGAGACCGAGTCTTCCTGTTTATCTGCAATGACTGCCAGGGCAAGTGAGGACCAGCAAGACAATTCCTGCCTAGCACCTTCCTTCGAGGTGAGGGAGTGCAACGTTTCATTTTAGCATTTTGGCGGACACAAGCAAGACGAACTTCTTTTGCTGTTTGCAAGGCTAGCAAAGAGCAGAGCCCCAGTCTTGCTGTTTATCTGCAATGACTGCCAGGGCAAGTGAGGACCAGCAAGACAATTCCTGCCTAGCACCTTCCTTGGAGGAGAGAGAGTGCAACGTTTCATTTTGCTTTTTGGAGTGCGAGATTGAGAAAAAGCACAGTGTCTGTTTGCAAGGCTAGGAAAGAGCAGAGCCCCAGTCTTGCTGTTTATCTGCAATGACTGCCAGGGCAAGTGAGGACCAGCAAGACAATTTCTGCCTAGCACCTTCCTTGGAGGAGAGAGAGTGCAACGTTTCATTTTGCTTTTTGGAGTGCGAGATTGAGAAAAAGCACAGTGTCTGTTTGCAAGGGTAGGAAAGAGCAGAGACCGAGTCTTCCTGTTTATCTGCAATGACTGCCAGGGCAAGTGAGGACCAGCAAGACAATTCCTGCCTAGCACCTTCCTTGGAGGAGAGAGAGTGCAACGTTTCATTTTAGCATTTTGGCGCTCACGAGGGAGACAAACTGCTTTGGCTGTTTGCAAGGCTAGGAAAGAGCAGAGCCCCAATCTTGCTGTTTATCTGCAATGACTGCCAGGGCAAGTGAGGGCCAGCAATACAATTCCTGCCTAGCACCTTCCTTGGAGGAGAGAGAGTGCAACGTTTCATTTTGCTTTTTGGATTGCGAGAGTGAGAAATAGCAGAGTGGCTGTTTGCAAGGCTAGGAAAGAGCAGAGCCCGAGTCTTGCTGTTTATCTGCAATGACTGCCAGGGCAAGTGAGGACCAGCAAGACAATTCCTGCCTAGCACCTTCCTTGGAGGAGAGAGAGTGCAACGTTTCATTTTAGCATTTTGGCGCTCAGGAGCGAGACAAACTGCTTTGGCTGTTTGCAAGGCTAAGAAAGAGCAGAGCCCGAGTCTTGCTGTTTATCTGCAATGACTGCCAGGGCAAGTGAGGACCAGCAAGACAATTCCTGCCTAGCACCTTCCTTGGAGGAGAGAGAGTGCAACGTTTCATTTTAGCATTTTGGCGCTCACGAGCGAGACAAACTGCTTTGGCTGTTTGCAAGGCTAGGAAAGAGCAGAGCCCCAGTCTTGCTGTTTATCTGCAATGACTGCCAGGGCAAGTGAGGACCAGCAAGACAATTCCTGCCTAGCACCTTCCTTGGAGGAGAGAGAGTGCAACGTTTCATTTTAGCATTTTGGCCCTCACGAGGGAGACAAACTTCTTTGGCTGTTTGCAAGGCTAGGAAAGAGCAGAACCCCAGTCTTGCTGTTTATCTGCAATGACTGCCAGGGCAAGTGAGGACCAGCAAGACAATTCCTGCCTAGTACCTTCCTTGGAGGAGAGAGAGTGCAACGTTTCATTTTAGCATTTTGGCGCTCACGAGGGAGACAAACTGCTTTGGCTGTTTGCAAGGCTAGGAAAGAGCAGAGCCCCAGTCTTCCTGTTTATCTGCAATGACTGCCAGGGCAAGTGAGGACCAGCAAGACAATTCCTGCCTAGCACCTTCCTTGGAGGAGAGAGAGTGCAACGTTTCATTTTAGCATTTTGGCGCTCACGAGGGAGACAAACTGCTTTGGCTGTTTGCAAGGCTAGGAAAGAGCAGAGCCCCAATCTTGCTGTTTATCTGCAATGACTGCCAGGGCAAGTGAGGGCCAGCAATACAATTCCTGCCTAGCACCTTCCTTGGAGGAGAGAGAGTGCAACGTTTCATTTTGCTTTTTGGATTGCGAGAGTGAGAAATAGCAGAGTGGCTGTTTGCAAGGCTAGGAAAGAGCAGAGCCCGAGTCTTGCTGTTTATCTGCAATGACTGCCAGGGCAAGTGAGGACCAGCAAGACAATTCCTGCCTAGCACCTTCCTTGGAGGAGAGAGAGTGCAACGTTTCATTTTAGCATTTTGGCGCTCAGGAGCGAGACAAACTGCTTTGGCTGTTTGCAAGGCTAAGAAAGAGCAGAGCCCGAGTCTTGCTGTTTATCTGCAATGACTGCCAGGGCAAGTGAGGACCAGCAAGACAATTCCTGCCTAGCACCTTCCTTGGAGGAGAGAGAGTGCAACGTTTCATTTTAGCATTTTGGCGCTCACGAGCGAGACAAACTGCTTTGGCTGTTTGCAAGGCTAGGAAAGAGCAGAGCCCGAGTCTTGCTGTTTATCTGCAATGACTGCCAGGGCAAGTGAGGACCAGCAAGACAATTCCTGCCTAGCACCTTCCTTGGAGGAGAGAGAGTGCAACGTTTCATTTTAGCATTTTGGCGCTCACGAGCGAGACAAACTGCTTTGGCTGTTTGCAAGGCTAGGAAAGAGCAGAGCCCGAGTCTTGCTGTTTATCTGCAATGACTGCTAGGGCAAGTGAGGACCAGCAAGACAATTCCTGCCTAGCACCTTCCTTGGAGGAGACAGAGTGCAACGTTTCATTTTGCTTTTTGGAGTGCGAGAGTGAGAAAAAGCAGAGTGCCTGTTTGCAAGGCTAGGAAAGAGCAGAGCCCCAGTCTTGCTGTTTATCTGCAATGACTGCCAGGGCAAGTGAGGACCAGCAAGACAATTCCTGCCTAGTACCTTCCTTGGAGGAGAGAGAGTGCAACGTTTCATTTTAGCATTTTGGCGCTCACGAGGGAGACAAACTGCTTTGGCTGTTTGCAAGGCTAGGAAAGAGCAGAGCCCCAGTCTTCCTGTTTATCTGCAATGACTGCCAGGGCAAGTGAGGACCAGCAAGACAATTCCTGCCTAGCACCTTCCTTGGAGGAGAGAGAGTGCAACGTTTCATTTTAGCATTTTGGCACTCACGAGCGAGACAAACTGCTTTGGCTGTTTGCAAGGCTAGGAAAGAGCAGAGCCCGAGTCTTGCTGTTTATCTGCAATGACTGCTAGGGCAAGTGAGGACCAGCAAGACAATTCCTGCCTAGCACCTTCCTTGGAGGAGACAGAGTGCAACGTTTCATTTTGCTTTTTGGAGTGCGAGAGTGAGAAAAAGCAGAGTGCCTGTTTGCAAGGCTAGGAAAGAGCAGAGCCCCAGTCTTGCTGTTTACCTGCAATGACTGCCAGGGCAAGTGAGGACCAGCAAGACAATTCCTGCCTAGCACCTTCCTTGGAGGAGAGAGAGTGCAACGTTTCATTTTAGCATTTTGGCGCTCACGAGGGAGACAAACTGCTTTGGGTGTTTGCAAGGCTAGGAAAGAGCAGAGCCCCAGTCTTGCTGTTTATCTGCAATGACTGCCAGGGCAAGTGAGGACCAGCAAGACAATTCCTGCCTAGCACCTTCCTTGGAGGAGAGAGAGTGCAACGTTTCATTTTAGCATTTTGGCCCTCACGAGGGAGACAAACTTCTTTGGCTGTTTGCAAGGCTAGGAAAGAGCAGAACCCCAGTCTTGCTGTTTATCTGCAATGACTGCCAGGGCAAGTGAGGACCAGCAAGACAATTCCTGCCTAGTACCTTCCTTGGAGGAGAGAGAGTGCAACGTTTCATTTTAGCATTTTGGCGCTCACGAGGGAGACAAACTGCTTTGGCTGTTTGCAAGGCTAGGAAAGAGCAGAGCCCCAGTCTTCCTGTTTATCTGCAATGACTGCCAGGGCAAGTGAGGACCAGCAAGACAATTCCTGCCTAGCACCTTCCTTGGAGGAGAGAGAGTGCAACGTTTCATTTTAGCATTTTGGCGCTCACAAGGGAGACAAACTGCTTTTGCTGTTTGCAAGGCTAGGAAAGAGCAGAGCCCCAGTCTTGCTGTTTATCTGCAATGACTGCCAGGGCAAGTGAGGACCAGCAAGACAATTCCTGCCTAGAACCTTCCTTGGAGGAGAGAGAGTGCAACGTTTCATTTTAGCATTTTGGCGCTCACGAGGGAGACAAACTGCTTTTGCTGTTTGCAAGGCTAGGAAAGAGCAGAGCCCCAGTCTTGCTGTTTATCTGCAATGACTGCCAGGGCAAGTGAGGACCAGCAAGACAATTCCTGCCTAGCACATTCCTTGGAGGAGAGAGAGTGCAACGTTTCATTTTGCTTTTTGGAGTGCGAGATTGAGAAAAAGCACAGTGTCTGTTTGCAAGGCTAGGAAAGAGCAGAGCCCCAGTCTTGCTGTTTATCTGCAATGACTGCCAGGGCAAGTGAGGACCAGCAAGACAATTCCTGCCTAGCACCTTCCTTGGAGGAGAGATAGTGCAACGTTTCATTTTGCTTTTTGGAGTGCGAGATTGAGAAAAAGCACAGTGTCTGTTTGCAAGGGTAGGAAAGAGCAGAGACCGAGTCTTCCTGTTTATCTGCAATGACTGCCAGGGCAAGTGAGGACCAGCAAGACAATTCCTGCCTAGCACCTTCCTTGGAGGAGAGAGAGTGCAACGTTTCATTTTAGCATTTTGGCGCTCACGAGGGAGACAAACTGCTTTGGCTGTTTGCAAGGGTAGGAAAGAGCAGAGACCGAGTCTTGCTGTGTATCTGCAATGACTGCCAGGGCAAGTGAGGACCAGCAAGACAATTCCTGCCTAGCACCTTCCTTGGAGGAGAGAGAGTGCAACGTTTCATTTTAGCATTTTGGCGCTCACGAGGGAGACAAACTGCTTTGGCTGTTTGCAAGGCTAGGAAAGAGCAGAGACCGAGTCTTCCTGTTTATCTGCAATGACTGCCAGGGCAAGTGAGGACCAGCAAGACAATTCCTGCCTAGCACCTTCCTTCGAGGTGAGGGAGTGCAACGTTTCATTTTAGCATTTTGGCGGACACAAGCAAGACGAACTTCTTTTGCTGTTTGCAAGGCTAGCAAAGAGCAGAGCCCCAGTCTTGCTGTTTATCTGCAATGACTGCCAGGGCAAGTGAGGACCAGCAAGACAATTCCTGCCTAGCACCTTCCTTGGAGGAGAGAGAGTGCAACGTTTCATTTTGCTTTTTGGAGTGCGAGATTGAGAAAAAGCACAGTGTCTGTTTGCAAGGCTAGGAAAGAGCAGAGCCCCAGTCTTGCTGTTTATCTGCAATGACTGCCAGGGCAAGTGAGGACCAGCAAGACAATTTCTGCCTAGCACCTTCCTTGGAGGAGAGAGAGTGCAACGTTTCCTTTTGCTTTTTGGAGTGCGAGATTGAGAAAAAGCACAGTGTCTGTTTGCAAGGGTAGGAAAGAGCAGAGACCGAGTCTTCCTGTTTATCTGCAATGACTGCCAGGGCAAGTGAGGACCAGCAAGACAATTCCTGCCTAGCACCTTCCTTGGAGGAGAGAGAGTGCAACGTTTCATTTTAGCATTTTGGCGCTCACGAGGGAGACAAACTGCTTTGGCTGTTTGCAAGGCTAGGAAAGAGCAGAGACCGAGTCTTGCTGTGTATCTGCAATGACTGCCAGGGCAAGTGAGGACCAGCAAGACAATTCCTGCCTAGCACCTTCCTTGGAGGAGAGAGAGTGCAACGTTTCATTTTAGCATTTTGGCCCTCACGAGGGAGACAAACTTCTTTGGCTGTTTGCAAGGCTAGGAAAGAGCAGAACCCCAGTCTTGCTGTTTATCTGCAATGACTGCCAGGGCAAGTGAGGACCAGCAAGACAATTCCTGCCTAGCACCTTCCTTGGAGGAGAGAGAGTGCAACGTTTCATTTTAGCATTTTGGCGCTCACGAGGGAGACGAACTGCTTTGGCTGTTTGCAAGGGTAGGAAAGAGCAGAGCCCCAATCTTGCTGTTTATCTGCAATGACTGCCAGGGCAAGTGAGGGCCAGCAATACAATTCCTGCCTAGCACCTTCCTTGGAGGAGAGAGAGTGCAACGTTTCATTTTAGCATTTTGGCGCTCACAAGGGAGACAAACTGCTTTTGCTGTTTGCAAGGCTAGGAAAGAGCAGAGCCCCAGTCTTGCTGTTTATCTGCAATGACTGCCAGGGCAAGTGAGGACCAGCAAGACAATTCCTGCCTAGCACCTTCCTTGGAGGAGAGAGAGTGCAACGTTTCATTTTAGCATTTTGGCGCTCACGAGGGAGACAAACTGCTTTGGCTGTTTGCAAGGCTAGGAAAGAGCAGAGCCCCAGTCTTGCTGTTTATCTGCAATGACTGCCAGGGCAAGTGAGGACCAGCAAGACAATTCCTGCCTAGCACATTCCTTGGAGGAGAGAGAGTGCAACGTTTCATTTTGCTTTTTGGAGTGCGAGATTGAGAAAAAGCACAGTGTCTGTTTGCAAGGCTAGGAAAGAGCAGAGCCCCAGTCTTGCTGTTTATCTGCAATGACTGCCAGGGCAAGTGAGGACCAGCAAGACAATTCCTGCCTAGCACCTTCCTTGGAGGAGAGAGAGTGCAACGTTTCATTTTGCTTTTTGGAGTGCGAGATTGAGAAAAAGCACAGTGTCTGTTTGCAAGGGTAGGAAAGAGCAGAGACCGAGTCTTCCTGTTTATCTGCAATGACTGCCAGGGCAAGTGAGGACCAGCAAGACAATTCCTGCCTAGCACCTTCCTTGGAGGAGAGAGAGTGCAACGTTTCATTTTAGCATTTTGGCGCTCACGAGGGAGACAAACTGCTTTGGCTGTTTGCAAGGGTAGGAAAGAGCAGAGACCGAGTCTTGCTGTGTATCTGCAATGACTGCCAGGGCAAGTGAGGACCAGCAAGACAATTCCTGCCTAGCACCTTCCTTGGAGGAGAGAGAGTGCAACGTTTCATTTTAGCATTTTGGCGCTCACGAGGGAGACAAACTGCTTTGGCTGTCTGCAAGGCTAGGAAAGAGCAGAGCCCGAGTCTTGCTGTTTATCTGCAATGACTGCCAGGGCAAGTGAGGACCAGCAAGACAATTCCTGCCTAGCACCTTCCTTGGAGGAGAGAGAGTGCAACGTTTCATTTTAGCATTTTGGCGGACACAAGCAAGACGAACTTCTTTTGCTGTTTGCAAGGCTAGCAAAGAGCAGAGCCCCAGTCTTGCTGTTTATCTGCAATGACTGCCAGGGCAAGTGAGGACCAGCAAGACAATTCCTGCCTAGCACCTTCCTTGGAGGAGAGAGAGTGCAACGTTTCATTTTGCTTTTTGGAGTGCGAGATTGAGAAAAAGCACAGTGTCTGTTTGCAAGGCTAGGAAAGAGCAGAGCCCCAGTCTTGCTGTTTATCTGCAATGACTGCCAGGGCAAGTGAGGACCAGCAAGACAATTTCTGCCTAGCACCTTCCTTGGAGGAGAGAGAGTGCAACGTTTCATTTTGCTTTTTGGAGTGCGAGATTGAGAAAAAGCACAGTGTCTGTTTGCAAGGGTAGGAAAGAGCAGAGACCGAGTCTTCCTGTTTATCTGCAATGACTGCCAGGGCAAGTGAGGACCAGCAAGACAATTCCTGCCTAGCACCTTCCTTGGAGGAGAGAGAGTGCAACGTTTCATTTTAGCATTTTGGCGCTCACGAGGGAGACAAACTGCTTTGGCTGTTTGCAAGGCTAGGAAAGAGCAGAGACCGAGTCTTGCTGTGTATCTGCAATGACTGCCAGGGCAAGTGAGGACCAGCAAGACAATTCCTGCCTAGCACCTTCCTTGGAGGAGAGAGAGTGCAACGTTTCATTTTAGCATTTTGGCCCTCACGAGGGAGACAAACTTCTTTGGCTGTTTGCAAGGCTAGGAAAGAGCAGAACCCCAGTCTTGCTGTTTATCTGCAATGACTGCCAGGGCAAGTGAGGACCAGCAAGACAATTCCTGCCTAGCACCTTCCTTGGAGGAGAGAGAGTGCAACGTTTCATTTTAGCATTTTGGCGCTCACGAGGGAGACGAACTGCTTTGGCTGTTTGCAAGGGTAGGAAAGAGCAGAGACCGAGTCTTCCTGTTTATCTGCAATGACTGCCAGGGCAAGTGAGGACCAGCAAGACAATTCCTGCCTAGCACCTTCCTTGGAGGTGAGGGAGTGCAACGTTTCATTTTAGCATTTTGGCGGTCACAAGCAAGACGAACTTCTTTTGCTGTTTGCAAGGCTAGCAAAGAGCAGAGCCCCAGTCTTGCTGTTTATCTGCAATGACTGCCAGGGCAAGTGAGGACCAGCAAGACAATTCCTGCCTAGCACCTTCCTTGGAGGAGAGAGAGTGCAACGTTTCATTTTGCTTTTTGGAGTGCGAGATTGAGAAAAAGCACAGTGTCTGTTTGCAAGGCTAGGAAAGAGCAGAGCCCCAGTCTTGCTGTTTATCTGCAATGACTGCCAGGGCAAGTGAGGACCAGCAAGACAATTCCTGCCTAGCACCTTCCTTGGAGGAGAGAGAGTGCAACGTTTCATTTTGCTTTTTGGAGTGCGAGATTGAGAAAAAGCACAGTGTCTGTTTGCAAGGGTAGGAAAGAGCAGAGACCGAGTCTTCCTGTTTATCTGCAATGACTGCCAGGGCAAGTGAGGACCAGCAAGACAATTCCTGCCTAGCACCTTCCTTGGAGGAGACAGAGTGCAACGTTTCATTTTAGCATTTTGGCGCTCACGAGGGAGACAAACTGCTTTGGCTGTTTGCAAGGCTAGGAAAGAGCAGAACCCCAGTCTTGCTGTTTATCTGCAATGACTGCCAGGGCAAGTGAGGACCAGCAAGACAATTCCTGCCTAGTACCTTCCTTGGAGGAGAGAGAGTGCAACGTTTCATTTTAGCATTTTGGCGCTCACGAGGGAGACAAACTGCTTTGGCTGTTTGCAAGGCTAGGAAAGAGCAGAGCCCCAGTCTTCCTGTTTATCTGCAATGACTGCCAGGGCAAGTGAGGACCAGCAAGACAATTCCTGCCTAGCACCTTCCTTGGAGGAGAGAGAGTGCAACGTTTCATTTTAGCATTTTGGCGCTCACGAGGGAGACAAACTGCTTTGGCTGTTTGCAAGGCTAGGAAAGAGCAGAGCCCCAGTCTTGCTGTTTATCTGCAATGACTGCCAGGGCAAGTGAGGACCAGCAAGACAATTCCTGCCTAGAACCTTCCTTGGAGGAGAGAGAGTGCAACGTTTCATTTTAGCATTTTGGCGCTCACGAGGGAGACAAACTGCTTTTGCTGTTTGCAAGGCTAGGAAAGAGCAGAGCCCCAGTCTTGCTGTTTATCTGCAATGACTGCCAGGGCAAGTGAGGACCAGCAAGACAATTCCTGCCTAGCACATTCCTTGGAGGAGAGAGAGTGCAACGTTTCATTTTGCTTTTTGGAGTGCGAGATTGAGAAAAAGCACAGTGTCTGTTTGCAAGGCTAGGAAAGAGCAGAGCCACAGTCTTGCTGTTTATCTGCAATGACTGCCAGGGCAAGTGAGGACCAGCAAGACAATTCCTGCCTAGCACCTTCCTTGGAGGAGAGAGAGTGCAACGTTTCATTTTGCTTTTTGGAGTGCGAGATTGAGAAAAAGCACAGTGTCTGTTTGCAAGGCTAGGAAAGAGCAGAGACCGAGTCTTCCTGTTTATCTGCAATGACTGCCAGGGCAAGTGAGGACCAGCAAGACAATTCCTGCCTAGCACCTTCCTTGGAGGAGAGAGAGTGCAACGTTTCATTTTAGCATTTTGGCGCTCACGAGGGAGACAAACTGCTTTGGCTGTTTGCAAGGGTAGGAAAGAGCAGAGACCGAGTCTTGCTGTGTATCTGCAATGACTGCCAGGGCAAGTGAGGACCAGCAAGACAATTCCTGCCTAGCACCTTCCTTGGAGGAGAGAGAGTGCAACGTTTCATTTTAGCATTTTGGCGCTCACGAAGGAGACAAACTGCTTTGGCTGTTTGCAAGGCTAGGAAAGAGCAGAGCCCCAGTCTTGCTGTTTATCTGCAATGACTGCCAGGGCAAGTGAGGACCAGCAAGACAATTCCTGCCTAGCACCTTCCTTGGAGGAGAGAGAGTGCAACGTTTCATTTTAGCATTTTGGCGCTCACGAGGGAGACAAACTGCTTTGGCTGTTTGCAAGGGTAGGAAAGAGCAGAGACCGAGTCTTCCTGTTTATCTGCAATGACTGCCAGGGCAAGTGAGGACCAGCAAGACAATTCCTGCCTAGCACCTTCCTTCGAGGTGAGGGAGTGCAACGTTTCATTTTAGCATTTTGGCGGACACAAGCAAGACGAACTTCTTTTGCTGTTTGCAAGGCTAGCAAAGAGCAGAGCCCCAGTCTTGCTGTTTATCTGCAATGACTGCCAGGGCAAGTGAGGACCAGCAAGACAATTCCTGCCTAGCACCTTCCTTGGAGGAGAGAGAGTGCAACGTTTCATTTTGCTTTTTGGAGTGCGAGATTGAGAAAAAGCACAGTGTCTGTTTGCAAGGCTAGGAAAGAGCAGAGCCCCAGTCTTGCTGTTTATCTGCAATGACTGCCAGGGCAAGTGAGGACCAGCAAGACAATTTCTGTCTAGCAACTTCCTTGGAGGAGAGAGAGTGCAACGTCTCATTTTGCTTTTTGGAGTGCGAGATTGAGAAAAAGCACAGTGTCTGTTTGCAAGGGTAGGAAAGAGCAGAGACCGAGTCTTCCTGTTTATCTGCAATGACTGCCAGGGCAAGTGAGGACCAGCAAGACAATTCCTGCCTAGCACCTTCCTTGGAGGAGAGAGAGTGCAACGTTTCATTTTAGCATTTTGGCGCTCACGAGGGAGACAAACTTCTTTGGCTGTTTGCAAGGCTAGGAAAGAGCAGAACCCCAGTCTTGCTGTTTATCTGCAATGACTGCCAGGGCAAGTGAGGACCAGCAAGACAATTCCTGCCTAGCACCTTCCTTGGAGGAGAGAGAGTGCAACGTTTCATTTTAGCATTTTGGCGCTCACGAGGGAGACGAACTGCTTTGGCTGTTTGCAAGGCTAGCAAAGAGCAGAGCCCCAGTCTTGCTGTTTATCTGCAATGACTGCCAGGGCAAGTGAGGACCAGCAAGACAATTCCTGCCTAGCACCTTCCTTGGAGGAGAGAGAGTGCAACGTTTCATTTTGCTTTTTGGAGTGCTAGATTGAGAAAAAGCACAGTGTCTGTTTGCAAGGCTAGGAAAGAGCAGAGCCCCAGTCTTGCTGTTTATCTGCAATGACTGCCAGGGCAAGTGAGGACCAGCAAGACAATTCCTGCCTAGCACCTTCCTTGGAGGAGAGAGAGTGCAACGTTTCATTTTGCTTTTTGGAGTGCGAGATTGAGAAAAAGCACAGTGTCTGTTTGCAAGGGTAGGAAAGAGCAGAGACCGAGTCTTCCTGTTTATCTGCAATGACTGCCAGGGCAAGTGAGGACCAGCAAGACAATTCCTGCCTAGCACCTTCCTTGGAGGAGACAGAGTGCAACGTTTCATTTTAGCATTTTGGCGCTCACGAGGGAGACAAACTGCTTTGGCTGTTTGCAAGGCTAGGAAAGAGCAGAGACCGAGTCTTGCTGTGTATCTGCAATGACTGCCAGGGCAAGTGAGGACCAGCAAGACAATTCCTGCCTAGCACCTTCCTTGGAGGAGAGAGAGTGCAACGTTTCATTTTGCTTTTTGGAGTGCGAGATTGAGAAAAAGCACAGTGTCTGTTTGCAAGGGTAGGAAAGAGCAGAGACCGAGTCTTCCTGTTTATCTGCAATGACTGCCAGGGCAAGTGAGGACCAGCAAGACAATTCCTGCCTAGCACCTTCCTTGGAGGAGAGAGAGTGCAACGTTTCATTTTAGCATTTTGGCGCTCACGAGGGAGACAAACTGCTTTGGCTGTTTGCAAGGGTAGGAAAGAGCAGAGACCGAGTCTTGCTGTGTATCTGCAATGACTGCCAGGGCAAGTGAGGACCAGCAAGACAATTCCTGCCTAGCACCTTCCTTGGAGGAGAGAGAGTGCAACGTTTCATTTTGCTTTTTGGAGTGCGAGATTGAGAAAAAGCACAGTGTCTGTTTGCAAGGCTAGGAAAGAGCAGAGCCCCAGTCTTGCTGTTTATCTGCAATGACTGCCAGGGCAAGTGAGGACCAGCAAGACAATTCCTGCCTAGCACCTTCCTTGGAGGAGAGAGAGTGCAACGTTTCATTTTGCTTTTTGGAGTGCGAGATTGAGAAAAAGCACAGTGTCTGTTTGCAAGGGTAGGAAAGAGCAGAGACCGAGTCTTCCTGTTTATCTGCAATGACTGCCAGGGCAAGTGAGGACCAGCAAGACAATTCCTGCCTAGCACCTTCCTTGGAGGAGAGAGAGTGCAACGTTTCATTTTAGCGTTTTGGCGCTCACGAGGGAGACGAAATGCATTGGCTGTTTGCAAGGCTAGGAAAGAGCAGAGCCCCAGTCTTGCTGTTTATCTGCAATGACTGCCAGGGCAAGTGAGGACCAGCAAGACAAGACATTCTGCCTAGCACCTTCCTTGGAAGAGAGGTGCAACGTTTCATTTAGGCATTTTGGCGCTCACGAGGGAGACAAACTGCTTTGGCTGTTTGCAAGGCTAGGAAAGAGCAGAACCCCAGTCTTGCTGTTTATCTGCAATGACTGCCAGGGCAAGTGAGGACCAGCAAGACAATTCCTGCCTAGTACCTTCCTTGGAGGAGAGAGAGTGCAACGTTTCATTTTAGCATTTTGGCGCTCACGAGGGAGACAAACTGCTTTGGCTGTTTGCAAGGCTAGGAAAGAGCAGAGCCCCAGTCTTCCTGTTTATCTGCAATGACTGCCAGGGCAAGTGAGGACCAGCAAGACAATTCCTGCCTAGCACCTTCCTTGGAGGAGAGAGAGTGCAACGTTTCATTTTAGCATTTTGGCGCTCACGAGGGAGACAAACTGCTTTGGCTGTTTGCAAGGCTAGGAAAGAGCAGAGCCCCAGTCTTGCTGTTTATCTGCAATGACTGCCAGGGCAAGTGAGGACCAGCAAGACAATTCCTGCCTAGAACCTTCCTTGGAGGAGAGAGAGTGCAACGTTTCATTTTAGCATTTTGGCGCTCACGAGGGAGACAAACTGCTTTTGCTGTTTGCAAGGCTAGGAAAGAGCAGAGCCCCAGTCTTGCTGTTTATCTGCAATGACTGCCAGGGCAAGTGAGGACCAGCAAGACAATTCCTGCCTAGCACATTCCTTGGAGGAGAGAGAGTGCAACGTTTCATTTTGCTTTTTGGAGTGCGAGATTGAGAAAAAGCACAGTGTCTGTTTGCAAGGCTAGGAAAGAGCAGAGCCACAGTCTTGCTGTTTATCTGCAATGACTGCCAGGGCAAGTGAGGACCAGCAAGACAATTCCTGCCTAGCACCTTCCTTGGAGGAGAGAGAGTGCAACGTTTCATTTTGCTTTTTGGAGTGCGAGATTGAGAAAAAGCACAGTGTCTGTTTGCAAGGGTAGGAAAGAGCAGAGACCGAGTCTTCCTGTTTATCTGCAATGACTGCCAGGGCAAGTGAGGACCAGCAAGACAATTCCTGCCTAGCACCTTCCTTGGAGGAGAGAGAGTGCAACGTTTCATTTTAGCATTTTGGCGCTCACGAGGGAGACAAACTGCTTTGGCTGTTTGCAAGGGTAGGAAAGAGCAGAGACCGAGTCTTGCTGTGTATCTGCAATGACTGCCAGGGCAAGTGAGGACCAGCAAGACAATTCCTGCCTAGCACCTTCCTTGGAGGAGAGAGAGTGCAACGTTTCATTTTAGCATTTTGGCGCTCACGAGGGAGACAAACTGCTTTGGCTGTTTGCAAGGCTAGGAAAGGGCAGAGCCCCAGTCTTGCTGTTTATCTGCAATGACTGCCAGGGCAAGTGAGGACCAGCAAGACAATTCCTGCCTAGCACCTTCCTTGGAGGAGAGAGAGTGCAACGTTTCATTTTAGCATTTTGGCGCTCACGAGGGAGACAAACTGCTTTGGCTGTTTGCAAGGGTAGGAAAGAGCAGAGACCGAGTCTTCCTGTTTATCTGCAATGACTGCCAGGGCAAGTGAGGACCAGCAAGACAATTCCTGCCTAGCACCTTCCTTCGAGGTGAGGGAGTGCAACGTTTCATTTTAGCATTTTGGCGGACACAAGCAAGACGAACTTCTTTTGCTGTTTGCAAGGCTAGCAAAGAGCAGAGCCCCAGTCTTGCTGTTTATCTGCAATGACTGCCAGGGCAAGTGAGGACCAGCAAGACAATTCCTGCCTAGCACCTTCCTTGGAGGAGAGAGAGTGCAACGTTTCATTTTGCTTTTTGGAGTGCGAGATTGAGAAAAAGCACAGTGTCTGTTTGCAAGGCTAGGAAAGAGCAGAGCCCCAGTCTTGCTGTTTATCTGCAATGACTGCCAGGGCAAGTGAGGACCAGCAAGACAATTTCTGTCTAGCAACTTCCTTGGAGGAGAGAGAGTGCAACGTTTCATTTTGCTTTTTGGAGTGCGAGATTGAGAAAAAGCACAGTGTCTGTTTGCAAGGGTAGGAAAGAGCAGAGACCGAGTCTTCCTGTTTATCTGCAATGACTGCCAGGGCAAGTGAGGACCAGCAAGACAATTCCTGCCTAGCACCTTCCTTGGAGGAGACAGAGTGCAACGTTTCATTTTAGCATTTTGGCGCTCACGAGGGAGACAAACTGCTTTGGCTGTTTGCAAGGCTAGGAAAGAGCAGAGACCGAGTCTTGCTGTGTATCTGCAATGACTGCCAGGGCAAGTGAGGACCAGCAAGACAATTCCTGCCTAGCACCTTCCTTGGAGGAGAGAGAGTGCAACGTTTCATTTTGCTTTTTGGAGTGCGAGATTGAGAAAAAGCACAGTGTCTGTTTGCAAGGGTAGGAAAGAGCAGAGACCGAGTCTTCCTGTTTATCTGCAATGACTGCCAGGGCAAGTGAGGACCAGCAAGACAATTCCTGCCTAGCACCTTCCTTGGAGGAGAGAGAGTGCAACGTTTCATTTTAGCATTTTGGCGCTCACGAGGGAGACAAACTGCTTTGGCTGTTTGCAAGGCTAGGAAAGAGCAGAGACCGAGTCTTGCTGTGTATCTGCAATGACTGCCAGGGCAAGTGAGGACCAGCAAGACAATTCCTGCCTAGCACCTTCCTTGGAGGAGAGAGAGTGCAACGTTTCATTTTAGCATTTTGGCCCTCACGAGGGAGACAAACTTCTTTGGCTGTTTGCAAGGCTAGGAAAGAGCAGAACCCCAGTCTTGCTGTTTATCTGCAATGACTGCCAGGGCAAGTGAGGACCAGCAAGACAATTCCTGCCTAGCACCTTCCTTGGAGGAGAGAGAGTGCAACGTTTCATTTTAGCATTTTGGCGCTCACGAGGGAGACGAACTGCTTTGGCTGTTTGCAAGGGTAGGAAAGAGCAGAGACCGAGTCTTGCTGTTTATCTGCAATGACTGCCAGGGCAAGTGAGGACCAGCAAGACAATTCCTGCCTAGCACCTTCCTTGGAGGAGAGAGAGTGCAACGTTTCATTTTAGCATTTTGGCGGTCACAAGCAAGACGAACTTCTTTTGCTGTTTGCAAGGCTAGCAAAGAGCAGAGCCCCAGTCTTGCTGTTTATCTGCAATGACTGCCAGGGCAAGTGAGGACCAGCAAGACAATTCCTGCCTAGCACCTTCCTTGGAGGAGAGAGAGTGCAACGTTTCATTTTGCTTTTTGGAGTGCGAGATTGAGAAAAAGCACAGTGTCTGTTTGCAAGGCTAGGAAAGAGCAGAGCCCCAGTCTTGCTGTTTATCTGCAATGACTGCCAGGGCAAGTGAGGACCAGCAAGACAATTCCTGCCTAGCACCTTCCTTGGAGGAGAGAGAGTGCAACGTTTCATTTTGCTTTTTGGAGTGCGAGATTGAGAAAAAGCACAGTGTCTGTTTGCAAGGGTAGGAAAGAGCAGAGACCGAGTCTTCCTGTTTATCTGCAATGACTGCCAGGGCAAGTGAGGACCAGCAAGACAATTCCTGCCTAGCACCTTCCTTGGAGGAGACAGAGTGCAACGTTTCATTTTAGCATTTTGGCGCTCACGAGGGAGACAAACTGCTTTGGCTGTTTGCAAGGCTAGGAAAGAGCAGAGCCCCAATCTTGCTGTTTATCTGCAATGACTGCCAGGGCAAGTGAGGACCAGCAAGACAATTCCTGCCTAGCACCTTCCTTGGAGGAGAGAGAGTGCAACGTTTCATTTTAGCATTTTGGCGCTCACGAGGGAGACGAACTTCTTTTGCTGTTGCAAGGCTAGGAAAGAGCAGAGCCCCAGTCTTGCTGTTTATCGGCAATGACTGCCAGGGCAAGTGAGGACCAGCAAGACAATTCCTGCCTAGCACCTTCCTTGGAGGAGAGAGAGTGCAACGTTTCATTTTAGCATTTTGGCGCTCACGAGGGAGACAAACTGCTTTGGCTGTTTGCAAGGCTAGGAAAGAGCAGAGCCCCAGTCTTGCTGTTTATCTGCAATGACTGCCAGGGCAAGTGAGGACCAGCAAGACAATTCCTGCCTAGCACCTTCCTTGGAGGAGAGAGAGTGCAACGTTTCATTTTAGCATTTTGGCGGTCACAAGCAAGACGAACTGCTTTTGCTGTTTGAAGGCTAGGAAAGAGCAGAGCCCCAGTCTTGCTGTTTATCTGCAATGACTGCCAGGGCAAGTGAGGACCAGCAAGACAATTCCTGCCTAGCACCTTCCTTGGAGGAGAGAGAGTGCAACGTTTCATTTTAGCATTTTGGCGCTCACGAGGGAGACAAACTGCTTTGGCTGTTTGCAAGGCTAGGAAAGAGCAGAGCCCCAGTCTTGCTGTTTATCTGCAATGACTGCCAGGGCAAGTGAGGACCAGCAAGACAATTCCTGCCTAGCACCTTCCTTGGAGGAGAGAGAGTGCAACGTTTCATTTTGCTTTTTGGAGTGCGAGATTGAGAAAAAGCACAGTGTCTGTTTGCAAGGCTAGGAAAGAGCAGAGCCACAGTCTTGCTGTTTATCTGCAATGACTGCCAGGGCAAGTGAGGACCAGCAAGACAATTCCTGCCTAGCACCTTCCTTGGAGGAGAGAGAGTGCAACGTTTCATTTTGCTTTTTGGAGTGCGAGATTGAGAAAAAGCACAGTGTCTGTTTGCAAGGGTAGGAAAGAGCAGAGACCGAGTCTTCCTGTTTATCTGCAATGACTGCCAGGGCAAGTGAGGACCAGCAAGACAATTCCTGCCTAGCACCTTCCTTGGAGGAGAGAGAGTGCAACGTTTCATTTTAGCATTTTGGCGCTCACGAGGGAGACAAACTGCTTTGGCTGTTTGCAAGGGTAGGAAAGAGCAGAGACCGAGTCTTGCTGTGTATCTGCAATGACTGCCAGGGCAAGTGAGGACCAGCAAGACAATTCCTGCCTAGCACCTTCCTTGGAGGAGAGAGAGTGCAACGTTTCATTTTAGCATTTTGGCGCTCACGAGGGAGACAAACTGCTTTGGCTGTTTGCAAGGCTAGGAAAGGGCAGAGCCCCAGTCTTGCTGTTTATCTGCAATGACTGCCAGGGCAAGTGAGGACCAGCAAGACAATTCCTGCCTAGCACCTTCCTTGGAGGAGAGAGAGTGCAACGTTTCATTTTAGCATTTTGGCGCTCACGAGGGAGACAAACTGCTTTGGCTGTTTGCAAGGGTAGGAAAGAGCAGAGACCGAGTCTTCCTGTTTATCTGCAATGACTGCCAGGGCAAGTGAGGACCAGCAAGACAATTCCTGCCTAGCACCTTCCTTCGAGGTGAGGGAGTGCAACGTTTCATTTTAGCATTTTGGCGGACACAAGCAAGACGAACTTCTTTTGCTGTTTGCAAGGCTAGCAAAGAGCAGAGCCCCAGTCTTGCTGTTTATCTGCAATGACTGCCAGGGCAAGTGAGGACCAGCAAGACAATTCCTGCCTAGCACCTTCCTTGGAGGAGAGAGAGTGCAACGTTTCATTTTGCTTTTTGGAGTGCGAGATTGAGAAAAAGCACAGTGTCTGTTTGCAAGGCTAGGAAAGAGCAGAGCCCCAGTCTTGCTGTTTATCTGCAATGACTGCCAGGGCAAGTGAGGACCAGCAAGACAATTTCTGTCTAGCAACTTCCTTGGAGGAGAGAGAGTGCAACGTTTCATTTTGCTTTTTGGAGTGCGAGATTGAGAAAAAGCACAGTGTCTGTTTGCAAGGGTAGGAAAGAGCAGAGACCGAGTCTTCCTGTTTATCTGCAATGACTGCCAGGGCAAGTGAGGACCAGCAAGACAATTCCTGCCTAGCACCTTCCTTGGAGGAGACAGAGTGCAACGTTTCATTTTAGCATTTTGGCGCTCACGAGGGAGACAAACTGCTTTGGCTGTTTGCAAGGCTAGGAAAGAGCAGAGACCGAGTCTTGCTGTGTATCTGCAATGACTGCCAGGGCAAGTGAGGACCAGCAAGACAATTCCTGCCTAGCACCTTCCTTGGAGGAGAGAGAGTGCAACGTTTCATTTTGCTTTTTGGAGTGCGAGATTGAGAAAAAGCACAGTGTCTGTTTGCAAGGGTAGGAAAGAGCAGAGACCGAGTCTTCCTGTTTATCTGCAATGACTGCCAGGGCAAGTGAGGACCAGCAAGACAATTCCTGCCTAGCACCTTCCTTGGAGGAGAGAGAGTGCAACGTTTCATTTTAGCATTTTGGCGCTCACGAGGGAGACAAACTGCTTTGGCTGTTTGCAAGGCTAGGAAAGAGCAGAGACCGAGTCTTGCTGTGTATCTGCAATGACTGCCAGGGCAAGTGAGGACCAGCAAGACAATTCCTGCCTAGCACCTTCCTTGGAGGAGAGAGAGTGCAACGTTTCATTTTAGCATTTTGGCCCTCACGAGGGAGACAAACTTCTTTGGCTGTTTGCAAGGCTAGGAAAGAGCAGAACCCCAGTCTTGCTGTTTATCTGCAATGACTGCCAGGGCAAGTGAGGACCAGCAAGACAATTCCTGCCTAGCACCTTCCTTGGAGGAGAGAGAGTGCAACGTTTCATTTTAGCATTTTGGCGCTCACGAGGGAGACGAACTGCTTTGGCTGTTTGCAAGGGTAGGAAAGAGCAGAGACCGAGTCTTGCTGTTTATCTGCAATGACTGCCAGGGCAAGTGAGGACCAGCAAGACAATTCCTGCCTAGCACCTTCCTTGGAGGAGAGAGAGTGCAACGTTTCATTTTAGCATTTTGGCGGTCACAAGCAAGACGAACTTCTTTTGCTGTTTGCAAGGCTAGCAAAGAGCAGAGCCCCAGTCTTGCTGTTTATCTGCAATGACTGCCAGGGCAAGTGAGGACCAGCAAGACAATTCCTGCCTAGCACCTTCCTTGGAGGAGAGAGAGTGCAACGTTTCATTTTGCTTTTTGGAGTGCGAGATTGAGAAAAAGCACAGTGTCTGTTTGCAAGGCTAGGAAAGAGCAGAGCCCCAGTCTTGCTGTTTATCTGCAATGACTGCCAGGGCAAGTGAGGACCAGCAAGACAATTCCTGCCTAGCACCTTCCTTGGAGGAGAGAGAGTGCAACGTTTCATTTTGCTTTTTGGAGTGCGAGATTGAGAAAAAGCACAGTGTCTGTTTGCAAGGGTAGGAAAGAGCAGAGACCGAGTCTTCCTGTTTATCTGCAATGACTGCCAGGGCAAGTGAGGACCAGCAAGACAATTCCTGCCTAGCACCTTCCTTGGAGGAGACAGAGTGCAACGTTTCATTTTAGCATTTTGGCGCTCACGAGGGAGACAAACTGCTTTGGCTGTTTGCAAGGCTAGGAAAGAGCAGAGCCCCAATCTTGCTGTTTATCTGCAATGACTGCCAGGGCAAGTGAGGACCAGCAAGACAATTCCTGCCTAGCACCTTCCTTGGAGGAGAGAGAGTGCAACGTTTCATTTTAGCATTTTGGCGCTCACGAGGGAGACGAACTTCTTTTGCTGTTGCAAGGCTAGGAAAGAGCAGAGCCCCAGTCTTGCTGTTTATCGGCAATGACTGCCAGGGCAAGTGAGGACCAGCAAGACAATTCCTGCCTAGCACCTTCCTTGGAGGAGAGAGAGTGCAACGTTTCATTTTAGCATTTTGGCGCTCACGAGGGAGACAAACTGCTTTGGCTGTTTGCAAGGCTAGGAAAGAGCAGAGCCCCAGTCTTGCTGTTTATCTGCAATGACTGCCAGGGCAAGTGAGGACCAGCAAGACAATTCCTGCCTAGCACCTTCCTTGGAGGAGAGAGAGTGCAACGTTTCATTTTAGCATTTTGGCGGTCACAAGCAAGACGAACTGCTTTTGCTGTTTGAAGGCTAGGAAAGAGCAGAGCCCCAGTCTTGCTGTTTATCTGCAATGACTGCCAGGGCAAGTGAGGACCAGCAAGACAATTCCTGCCTAGCACCTTCCTTGGAGGAGAGAGAGTGCAACGTTTCATTTTAGCATTTTGGCGCTCACGAGGGAGACAAACTGCTTTGGCTGTTTGCAAGGCTAGGAAAGAGCAGAGCCCCAGTCTTGCTGTTTATCTGCAATGACTGCCAGGGCAAGTGAGGACCAGCAAGACAATTCCTGCCTAGCACCTTCCTTGGAGGAGAGAGAGTGCAACGTTTCATTTTGCTTTTTGGAGTGCGAGATTGAGAAAAAGCACAGTGTCTGTTTGCAAGGGTAGGAAAGAGCAGAGACCGAGTCTTCCTGTTTATCTGCAATGACTGCCAGGGCAAGTGAGGACCAGCAAGACAATTCCTGCCTAGCACCTTCCTTGGAGGAGAGAGAGTGCAACGTTTCATTTTAGCATTTTGGCGCTCACGAGGGAGACAAACTGCTTTGGCTGTTTGCAAGGCTAGGAAAGAGCAGAGACCGAGTCTTGCTGTGTATCTGCAATGACTGCCAGGGCAAGTGAGGACCAGCAAGACAATTCCTGCCTAGCACCTTCCTTGGAGGAGAGAGAGTGCAACGTTTCATTTTAGCATTTTGGCGCTCACGAGGGAGACAAACTGCTTTGGCTGTTTGCAAGGCTAGGAAAGAGCAGAGCCCCAGTCTTGCTGTTTATCTGCAATGACTGCCAGGGCAAGTGAGGACCAGCAAGACAATTCCTGCCTAGCACCTTCCTTGGAGGAGAGAGAGTGCAACGTTTCATTTTAGCATTTTGGCGCTCACGAGGGAGACAAACTGCTTTGGCTGTTTGCAAGGGTAGGAAAGAGCAGAGACCGAGTCTTGCTGTGTATCTGCAATGACTGCCAGGGCAAGTGAGGACCAGCAAGACAATTCCTGCCTAGCACCTTCCTTGGAGGAGAGAGAGTGCAACGTTTCATTTTAGCATTTTGGCCCTCACGAGGGAGACAAACTTCTTTGGCTGTTTGCAAGGCTAGGAAAGAGCAGAACCCCAGTCTTGCTGTTTATCTGCAATGACTGCCAGGGCAAGTGAGGACCAGCAAGACAATTCCTGCCTAGCACCTTCCTTGGAGGAGAGAGAGTGCAACGTTTCATTTTAGCATTTTGGCGCTCACGAGGGAGACGAACTGCTTTGGCTGTTTGCAAGGGTAGGAAAGAGCAGAGACCGAGTCTTGCTGTTTATCTGCAATGACTGCCAGGGCAAGTGAGGACCAGCAAGACAATTCCTGCCTAGCACCTTCCTTGGAGGAGAGAGAGTGCAACGTTTCATTTTAGCATTTTGGCGGTCACAAGCAAGACGAACTTCTTTTGCTGTTTGCAAGGCTAGCAAAGAGCAGAGCCCCAGTCTTGCTGTTTATCTGCAATGACTGCCAGGGCAAGTGAGGACCAGCAAGACAATTCCTGCCTAGCACCTTCCTTGGAGGAGAGAGAGTGCAACGTTTCATTTTGCTTTTTGGAGTGCGAGATTGAGAAAAAGCACAGTGTCTGTTTGCAAGGCTAGGAAAGAGCAGAGCCCCAGTCTTGCTGTTTATCTGCAATGACTGCCAGGGCAAGTGAGGACCAGCAAGACAATTCCTGCCTAGCACCTTCCTTGGAGGAGAGAGAGTGCAACGTTTCATTTTGCTTTTTGGTGTGCGAGATTGAGAAAAAGCACAGTGTCTGTTTGCAAGGGTAGGAAAGAGCAGAGACCGAGTCTTCCTGTTTATCTGCAATGACTGCCAGGGCAAGTGAGGACCAGCAAGACAATTCCTGCCTAGCACCTTCCTTGGAGGAGAGAGAGTGCAACGTTTCATTTTAGCATTTTGGCGCTCACGAGGGAGACAAACTGCTTTGGCTGTTTGCAAGGCTAGGAAAGAGCAGAGCCCCAGTCTTGCTGTTTATCTGCAATGACTGCCAGGGCAAGTGAGGACCAGCAAGACAATTCCTGCCTAGCACCTTCCTTGGAGGAGAGAGAGTGCAACGTTTCATTTTAGCATTTTGGCGCTCACGAGCGAGACAAACTGCTTTGGCTGTTTGCAAGGCTAGGAAAGAGCAGAACCCCAGTCTTGCTGTTTATCTGCAATGACTGCCAGGGCAAGTGAGGACCAGCAAGACAATTCCTGCCTAGCACCTTCCTTGGAGGAGAGAGAGTGCAACGTTTCATTTTAGCATTTTGGCGCTCACGAGGGAGACGAACTGCTTTGGCTGTTTGCAAGGGTAGGAAAGAGCAGAGACCGAGTCTTGCTGTTTATCTGCAATGACTGCCAGGGCAAGTGAGGACCAGCAAGACAATTCCTGCCTAGCACCTTCCTTGGAGGAGAGAGAGTGCAACGTTTCATTTTAGCATTTTGGCGGTCACAAGCAAGACGAACTTCTTTTGCTGTTTGCAAGGCTAGCAAAGAGCAGAGCCCCAGTCTTGCTGTTTATCTGCAATGACTGCCAGGGCAAGTGAGGACCAGCAAGACAATTCCTGCCTAGCACCTTCCTTGGAGGAGAGAGAGTGCAACGTTTCATTTTGCTTTTTGGAGTGCGAGATTGAGAAAAAGCACAGTGTCTGTTTGCAAGGCTAGGAAAGAGCAGAGCCCCAGTCTTGCTGTTTATCTGCAATGACTGCCAGGGCAAGTGAGGACCAGCAAGACAATTCCTGCCTAGCACCTTCCTTGGAGGAGAGAGAGTGCAACGTTTCATTTTGCTTTTTGGTGTGCGAGATTGAGAAAAAGCACAGTGTCTGTTTGCAAGGGTAGGAAAGAGCAGAGACCGAGTCTTCCTGTTTATCTGCAATGACTGCCAGGGCAAGTGAGGACCAGCAAGACAATTCCTGCCTAGCACCTTCCTTGGAGGAGAGAGAGTGCAACGTTTCATTTTAGCATTTTGGCGCTCACGAGGGAGACAAACTGCTTTGGCTGTTTGCAAGGCTAGGAAAGAGCAGAGCCCCAGTCTTGCTGTTTATCTGCAATGACTGCCAGGGCAAGTGAGGACCAGCAAGACAATTCCTGCCTAGCACCTTCCTTGGAGGAGAGAGAGTGCAACGTTTCATTTTAGCATTTTGGCGCTCACGAGCGAGACAAACTGCTTTGGCTGTTTGCAAGGCTAGGAAAGAGCAGAGCCCCAGTCTTGCTGTTTATCTGCAATGACTGCCAGGGCAAGTGAGGACCAGCAAGACAATTCCTGCCTAGCACCTTCCTTCGAGGTGAGGGAGTGCAACGTTTCATTTTAGCATTTTGGCGGACACAAGCAAGACGAACTTCTTTTGCTGTTTGCAAGGCTAGCAAAGAGCAGAGCCCCAGTCTTGCTGTTTATCCGCAATGACTGCCAGGGCAAGTGAGGACCAGCAAGACAATTCCTGCCTAGCACCTTCCTTGGAGGAGAGAGAGTGCAACGTTTCATTTTGCTTTTTGGAGTGCGAGATTGAGAAAAAGCACAGTGTCTGTTTGCAAGGCTAGGAAAGAGCAGAGCCCCAGTCTTGCTGTTTATCTGCAATGACTGCCAGGGCAAGTGAGGACCAGCAAGACAATTTCTGCCTAGCACCTTCCTTGGAGGAGAGAGAGTGCAACGTTTCATTTTGCTTTTTGGAGTGCGAGATTGAGAAAAAGCACAGTGTCTGTTTGCAAGGGTAGGAAAGAGCAGAGACCGAGTCTTCCTGTTTATCTGCAATGACTGCCAGGGCAAGTGAGGACCAGCAAGACAATTCCTGCCTAGCACCTTCCTTGGAGGAGAGAGAGTGCAACGTTTCATTTTAGCATTTTGGCGCTCACGAGGGAGACAAACTGCTTTGGCTGTTTGCAAGGCTAGGAAAGAGCAGAGACCGAGTCTTGCTGTGTATCTGCAATGACTGCCAGGGCAAGTGACGACCAGCAAGACAATTCCTGCCTAGCACCTTCCTTGGAGGAGAGAGAGTGCAACGTTTCATTTTAGCATTTTGGCCCTCACGAGGGAGACAAACTTCTTTGGCTGTTTGCAAGGCTAGGAAAGAGCAGAACCCCAGTCTTGCTGTTTATCTGCAATGACTGCCAGGGCAAGTGAGGACCAGCAAGACAATTCCTGCCTAGCACCTTCCTTGGAGGAGAGAGAGTGCAACGTTTCATTTTAGCATTTTGGCGCTCACGAGGGAGACGAACTGCTTTGGCTGTTTGCAAGGGTAGGAAAGAGCAGAGACCGAGTCTTGCTGTTTATCTGCAATGACTGCCAGGGCAAGTGAGGACCAGCAAGACAATTCCTGCCTAGCACCTTCCTTGGAGGAGAGAGAGTGCAACGTTTCATTTTAGCATTTTGGCGGTCACAAGCAAGACGAACTTCTTTTGCTGTTTGCAAGGCTAGCAAAGAGCAGAGCCCCAGTCTTGCTGTTTATCTGCAATGACTGCCAGGGCAAGTGAGGACCAGCAAGACAATTCCTGCCTAGCACCTTCCTTGGAGGAGAGAGAGTGCAACGTTTCATTTTGCTTTTTGGAGTGCGAGATTGAGAAAAAGCACAGTGTCTGTTTGCAAGGCTAGGAAAGAGCAGAGCCCCCGTCTTGCTGTTTATCTGCAATGACTGCCAGGGCAAGTGAGGACCAGCAAGACAATTCCTGCCTAGCACCTTCCTTGGAGGAGAGAGAGTGCAACGTTTCATTTCGCTTTTTGGAGTGCGAGATTGAAAAAAGCACAGTGTCTGTTTGCAAGGGTAGGAAAGACCGGAGACCGAGTCTTCCTGTTTATCTGCAATGACTGCCAGGGCAAGTGAGGACCAGCAAGACAATTCCTGCCTAGCACCTTCCTTGGAGGAGACAGAGTGCAACGTTTCATTTTAGCATTTTGGCGCTCACGAGGGAGACAAACTGCTTTGGCTGTTTGCAAGGCTAGGAAAGAGCAGAGACCGAGTCTTGCTGTGTATCTGCAATGACTGCCAGGGCAAGTGAGGACCAGCAAGACAATTCCTGCCTAGCACCTTCCTTGGAGGAGAGAGAGTGCAACGTTTCATTTTAGCATTTTGGCCCTCACGAGGGAGACAACTTCTTTGGCTGTTTGCAAGGCTAGGAAAGAGCAGAGCCCCAGTCTTGCTGTTTATCTGCAATGACTGCCAGGGCAAGTGAGGACCAGCAAGACAATTCCTGCCTAGCACCTTCCTTGGAGGAGAGAGAGTGCAACGTTTCATTTTAGCATTTTGGCGCTCACGAGGGAGACGAACTGCTTTGGGTGTTTGCAAGGCTAGGAAAGAGCAGAGCCCCAATCTTGCTGTTTATCTGCAATGACTGCCAGGGCAAGTGAGGACCAGCAAGACAATTCCTGCCTAGCACCTTCCTTGGAGGAGAGAGAGTGCAACGTTTCATTTTAGCATTTTGGCGCTCACGAGGGAGACGAACTTCTTTTGCTGTTGCAAGGCTAGGAAAGAGCAGAGCCCCAGTCTTGCTGTTTATCGGCAATGACTGCCAGGGCAAGTGAGGACCAGCAAGACAATTCCTGCCTAGCACCTTCCTTGGAGGAGAGAGAGTGCAACGTTTCATTTTAGCATTTTGGCGCTCACGAGGGAGACAAACTGCTTTGGCTGTTTGCAAGGCTAGGAAAGAGCAGAGCCCCAGTCTTGCTGTTTATCTGCAATGACTGCCAGGGCAAGTGAGGACCAGCAAGACAATTCCTGCCTAGCACCTTCCTTGGAGGAGAGAGAGTGCAACGTTTCATTTTAGCATTTTGGCGCTCACGAGGGAGACAAACTGCTTTTGCTGTTTGAAGGCTAGGAAAGAGCAGAGCCCCAGTCTTGCTGTTTATCTGCAATGACTGCCAGGGCAAGTGAGGACCAGCAAGACAATTCCTGCCTAGCACCTTCCTTGGAGGAGAGAGAGTGCAACGTTTCATTTTAGCATTTTGGCGCTCACGAGGGAGACAAACTGCTTTGGCTGTTTGCAAGGCTAGGAAAGAGCAGAGCCCCAGTCTTGCTGTTTATCTGCAATGACTGCCAGGGCAAGTGAGGACCAGCAAGACAATTCCTGCCTAGCACCTTCCTTGGAGGAGAGAGAGTGCAACGTTTCATTTTAGCATTTTGGCGCTCACGAGGGAGACAAACTGCTTTGGCTGTTTGCAAGGCTAGGAAAGAGCAGAGCCCCAATCTTGCTGTTTATCTGCAATGACTGCCAGGGCAAGTGAGGACCAGCAAGACAATTCCTGCCTAGCACCTTCCTTGGAGGAGAGAGAGTGCAACGTTTCATTTTAGCATTTTGGCGCTCACGAGGGAGACGAACTGCTTTGGCTGTTTGCAAGGGTAGGAAAGAGCAGAGACCGAGTCTTCCTGTTTATCTGCAATGACTGCCAGGGCAAGTGAGGACCAGCAAGACAATTCCTGCCTAGCACCTTCCTTGGAGGTGAGGGAGTGCAACGTTTCATTTTAGCATTTTGGAGGTCACAAGCAAGACGAACTTCTTTTGCTGTTTGCAAGGCTAGCAAAGAGCAGAGCCCCAGTCTTGCTGTTTATCTGCAATGACTGCCAGGGCAAGTGAGGACCAGCAAGACAATTCCTGCCTAGCACCTTCCTTGGAGGAGAGAGAGTGCAACGTTTCATTTTGCTTTTTGGAGTGCGAGATTGAGAAAAAGCACAGTGTCTGTTTGCAAGGCTAGGAAAGAGCAGAGCCCCAGTCTTGCTGTTTATCTGCAATGACTGCCAGGGCAAGTGAGGACCAGCAAGACAATTCCTGCCTAGCACCTTCCTTGGAGGAGAGAGAGTGCAACGTTTCATTTTGCTTTTTGGAGTGCGAGATTGAGAAAAAGCACAGTGTCTGTTTGCAAGGGTAGGAAAGAGCAGAGACCGAGTCTTGCTGTGTATCTGCAATGACTGCCAGGGCAAGTGAGGACCAGCAAGACAATTCCTGCCTAGCACCTTCCTTGGAGGAGACAGAGTGCAACGTTTCATTTTAGCATTTTGGCGCTCACGAGGGAGACAAACTGCTTCGGCTGTTTGCAAGGCTAGGAAAGAGCAGAGACCGAGTCTTGCTGTGTATCTGCAATGACTGCCAGGGCAAGTGAGGACCAGCAAGACAATTCCTGCCTAGCACCTTCCTTGGAGGAGAGAGAGTGCAACGTTTCATTTTAGCATTTTGGCCCTCACGAGGGAGACAACTTCTTTGGCTGTTTGCAAGGCTAGGAAAGAGCAGAGCCCCAGTCTTGCTGTTTATCTGCAATGACTGCCAGGGCAAGTGAGGACCAGCAAGACAATTCCTGCCTAGCACCTTCCTTGGAGGAGAGAGAGTGCAACGTTTCATTTTAGCATTTTGGCGCTCACAAGGGAGACAAACTGCTTTGGCTGTTTGCAAGGCTAGGAAAGAGCAGAGCCCCAATCTTGCTGTTTATCTGCAATGACTGCCAGGGCAAGTGAGGACCAGCAAGACAATTCCTGCCTAGCACCTTCCTTGGAGGAGAGAGAGTGCAACGTTTCATTTTAGCATTTTGGCGCTCACGAGGGAGACGAACTTCTTTTGCTGTTGCAAGGCTAGGAAAGAGCAGAGCCCCAGTCTTGCTGTTTATCTGCAATGACTGCCAGGGCAAGTGAGGACCAGCAAGACAATTCCTGCCTAGCACCTTCCTTGGAGGAGAGAGAGTGCAACGTTTCATTTTAGCATTTTGGCGCTCACGAGCGAGACAAACTGCTTTGGCTGTTTGCAAGGCTAGGAAAGAGCAGAGCCCCAGTCTTGCTGTTTATCTGCAATGACTGCCAGGGCAAGTGAGGACCAGCAAGACAATTCCTGCCTAGCACCTTCCTTGGAGGAGAGAGAGTGCAACGTTTCATTTTAGCATTTTGGCGCTCACGAGCGAGACAAACTGCTTTTGCTGTTTGAAGGCTAGGAAAGAGCAGAGCCCCAGTCTTGCTGTTTATCTGCAATGACTGCCAGGGCAAGTGAGGACCAGCAAGACAATTCCTGCCTAGCACCTTCCTTGGAGGAGAGAGAGTGCAACGTTTCATTTTAGCATTTTGGCGCTCACGAGGGAGACAAACTGCTTTGGCTGTTTGCAAGGCTAGGAAAGAGCAGAGCCCCAGTCTTGCTGTTTATCTGCAATGACTGCCAGGGCAAGTGAGGACCAGCAAGACAATTCCTGCCTAGCACCTTCCTTGGAGGAGAGAGAGTGCAACGTTTCATTTTAGCATTTTGGCGCTCACGAGGGAGACAAACTGCTTTGGCTGTTTCCAAGGGTAGGAAAGAGCAGAGACCGAGTCTTGCTGTTTATCTGCAATGACTGCCAGGGTAAGTGAGGACCAGCAAGACAATTCCTGCCTAGCACCTTCCTTGGAGGAGAGAGAGTGCAACGTTTCATTTTAGCATTTTGGCGCTCACGAGGGAGACAAACTGCTTTGGCTGTTTGCAAGGCTAGGAAAGAGCAGAGCCCCAATCTTGCTGTTTATCTGCAATGACTGCCAGGGCAAGTGAGGACCAGCAAGACAATTCCTGCCTAGCACCTTCCTTGGAGGAGAGAGAGTGCAACGTTTCATTTTAGCATTTTGGCGCTCACGAGCGAGACAAACTGCTTTGGCTGTTTGCAAGGCTAGGAAAGAGCAGAGCCCCAGTCTTGCTGTTTATCTGCAATGACTGCCAGGGCAAGTGAGGACCAGCAAGACAATTCCTGCCTAGCACCTTCCTTGGAGGAGAGAGAGTGCAACGTTTCATTTTAGCATTTTGGCGCTCACGAGCGAGACAAACTGCTTTTGCTGTTTGAAGGCTAGGAAAGAGCAGAGCCCCAGTCTTGCTGTTTATCTGCAATGACTGCCAGGGCAAGTGAGGACCAGCAAGACAATTCCTGCCTAGCACCTTCCTTGGAGGAGAGAGAGTGCAACGTTTCATTTTAGCATTTTGGCGCTCACGAGGGAGACAAACTGCTTTGGCTGTTTGCAAGGCTAGGAAAGAGCAGAGCCCCAGTCTTGCTGTTTATCTGCAATGACTGCCAGGGCAAGTGAGGACCAGCAAGACAATTCCTGCCTAGCACCTTCCTTGGAGGAGAGAGAGTGCAACGTTTCATTTTAGCATTTTGGCGCTCACGAGGGAGACAAACTGCTTTGGCTGTTTCCAAGGGTAGGAAAGAGCAGAGACCGAGTCTTGCTGTTTATCTGCAATGACTGCCAGGGTAAGTGAGGACCAGCAAGACAATTCCTGCCTAGCACCTTCCTTGGAGGAGAGAGAGTGCAACGTTTCATTTTAGCATTTTGGCGCTCACGAGGGAGACAAACTGCTTTGGCTGTTTGCAAGGCTAGGAAAGAGCAGAGCCCCAATCTTGCTGTTTATCTGCAATGACTGCCAGGGCAAGTGAGGACCAGCAAGACAATTCCTGCCTAGCACCTTCCTTGGAGGAGAGAGAGTGCAACGTTTCATTTTAGCATTTTGGCGCTCACGAGGGAGACAAACTGCTTTGGCTGTTTGCAAGGCTAGGAAAGAGCAGAGCCCCAGTCTTGCTGTTTATCTGCAATGACTGCCAGGGCAAGTGAGGACCAGCAAGACAATGCCTGCCTAGCACCTTCCTTGGAGGAGAGAGAGTGCAACGTTTCATTTTAGCATTTTGGCGCTCACGAGGGAGACAAACTGCTTTTGCTGTTTGAAGGCTAGGAAAGAGCAGAGCCCCAGTCTTGCTGTTTATCTGCAATGACTGCCAGGGCAAGTGAGGACCAGCAAGACAATTCCTGCCTAGCACCTTCCTTGGAGGAGAGAGAGTGCAACGTTTCATTTTAGCATTTTGGCGCTCACGAGGGAGACAAACTGCTTTGGCTGTTTGCAAGGCTAGGAAAGAGCAGAGCCCCAGTCTTGCTGTTTATCTGCAATGACTGCCAGGGCAAGTGAGGACCAGCAAGACAATTCCTGCCTAGCACCTTCCTTGGAGGAGAGAGAGTGCAACGTTTCATTTTAGCATTTTGGCGCTCACGAGGGAGACAAACTGCTTTGGCTGTTTGCAAGGCTAGGAAAGAGCAGAGCCCCAATCTTGCTGTTTATCTGCAATGACTGCCAGGGCAAGTGAGGACCAGCAAGACAATTCCTGCCTAGCACCTTCCTTGGAGGAGAGAGAGTGCAACGTTTCATTTTAGCATTTTGGCGCTCACGAGCGAGACAAACTGCTTTGGCTGTTTGCAAGGCTAGGAAAGAGCAGAGCCCCAGTCTTGCTGTTTATCTGCAATGACTGCCAGGGCAAGTGAGGACCAGCAAGACAATTCCTGCCTAGCACCTTCCTTGGAGGAGAGAGAGTGCAACGTTTCATTTTAGCATTTTGGCGCTCACGAGCGAGACAAACTGCTTTTGCTGTTTGAAGGCTAGGAAAGAGCAGAGCCCCAGTCTTGCTGTTTATCTGCAATGACTGCCAGGGCAAGTGAGGACCAGCAAGACAATTCCTGCCTAGCACCTTCCTTGGAGGAGAGAGAGTGCAACGTTTCATTTTAGCATTTTGGCGCTCACGAGGGAGACAAACTGCTTTGGCTGTTTGCAAGGCTAGGAAAGAGCAGAGCCCCAGTCTTGCTGTTTATCTGCAATGACTGCCAGGGCAAGTGAGGACCAGCAAGACAATTCCTGCCTAGCACCTTCCTTGGAGGAGAGAGAGTGCAACGTTTCATTTTAGCATTTTGGCGCTCACGAGGGAGACAAACTGCTTTGGCTGTTTCCAAGGGTAGGAAAGAGCAGAGACCGAGTCTTGCTGTTTATCTGCAATGACTGCCAGGGTAAGTGAGGACCAGCAAGACAATTCCTGCCTAGCACCTTCCTTGGAGGAGAGAGAGTGCAACGTTTCATTTTAGCATTTTGGCGCTCACGAGGGAGACAAACTGCTTTGGCTGTTTGCAAGGCTAGGAAAGAGCAGAGCCCCAATCTTGCTGTTTATCTGCAATGACTGCCAGGGCAAGTGAGGACCAGCAAGACAATTCCTGCCTAGCACCTTCCTTGGAGGAGAGAGAGTGCAACGTTTCATTTTAGCATTTTGGCGCTCACGAGGGAGACAAACTGCTTTGGCTGTTTGCAAGGCTAGGAAAGAGCAGAGCCCCAGTCTTGCTGTTTATCTGCAATGACTGCCAGGGCAAGTGAGGACCAGCAAGACAATGCCTGCCTAGCACCTTCCTTGGAGGAGAGAGAGTGCAACGTTTCATTTTAGCATTTTGGCGCTCACGAGGGAGACAAACTGCTTTTGCTGTTTGAAGGCTAGGAAAGAGCAGAGCCCCAGTCTTGCTGTTTATCTGCAATGACTGCCAGGGCAAGTGAGGACCAGCAAGACAATTCCTGCCTAGCACCTTCCTTGGAGGAGAGAGAGTGCAACGTTTCATTTTAGCATTTTGGTGCTCACGAGGGAGACAAACTGCTTTGGCTGTTTGCAAGGCTAGGAAAGAGCAGAGCCCCAGTCTTGCTGTTTATCTGCAATGACTGCCAGGGCAAGTGAGGACCAGCAAGACAATTCCTGCCTAGCACCTTCCTTGGAGGAGAGAGAGTGCAACGTTTCATTTTAGCATTTTGGCGCTCACGAGGGAGACAAACTGCTTTGGCTGTTTGCAAGGGTAGGAAAGAGCAGAGACCGAGTCTTGCTGTTTATCTGCAATGACTGCCAGGGTAAGTGAGGACCAGCAAGACAATTCCTGCCTAGCACCTTCCTTGGAGGAGAGAGAGTGCAACGTTTCATTTTAGCATTTTGGCGCTCACGAGGGAGACGAACTGCTTTGGCTGTTTGCAAGGCTAAGAAAGAGCAGAGCCCGAGTCTTGCTGTTTATCTGCAATGACTGCCAGGGCAAGTGAGGACCAGCAAGACAATTCCTGCCTAGCACCTTCCTTGGAGGTGAGGGAGTGCAACGTTTCATTTTAGCATTTTGGAGGTCACAAGCAAGACGAACTTCTTTTGCTGTTTGCAAGGCTAGCAAAGAGCAGAGCCCCAGTCTTGCTGTTTATCTGCAATGACTGCCAGGGCAAGTGAGGACCAGCAAGACAATTCCTGCCTAGCACCTTCCTTGGAGGAGAGAGAGTGCAACGTTTCATTTTGCTTTTTGGAGTGCGAGATTGAGAAAAAGCACAGTGTCTGTTTGCAAGGCTAGGAAAGAGCAGAGCCCCAGTCTTGCTGTTTATCTGCAATGACTGCCAGGGCAAGTGAGGAGCAGCAAGACAATTCCTGCCTAGCACCTTCCTTGGAGGAGAGAGAGTGCAACGTTTCATTTTGCTTTTTGGAGTGCGAGATTGAGAAAAAGCACAGTGTCTGTTTGCAAGGCTAGGAAAGAGCAGAGCCCCAGTCTTGCTGTTTATCTGCAATGACTGCCAGGGCAAGTGAGGACCAGCAAGACAATTCCTGCCTAGCACCTTCCTTGGAGGAGAGAGAGTGCAACGTTTCATTTTGCTTTTTGGAGTGCGAGATTGAGAAAAAGCACAGTGTCTGTTTGCAAGGGTAGGAAAGAGCAGAGACCGAGTCTTGCTGTGTATCTGCAATGACTGCCAGGGCAAGTGAGGACCAGCAAGACAATTCCTGCCTAGCACCTTCCTTGGAGGAGACAGAGTGCAACGTTTCATTTTAGCATTTTGGCGCTCACGAGGGAGACAAACTGCTTCGGCTGTTTGCAAGGCTAGGAAAGAGCAGAGACCGAGTCTTGCTGTGTATCTGCAATGACTGCCAGGGCAAGTGAGGACCAGCAAGACAATTCCTGCCTAGCACCTTCCTTGGAGGAGAGAGAGTGCAACGTTTCATTTTAGCATTTTGGCCCTCACGAGGGAGACAACTTCTTTGGCTGTTTGCAAGGCTAGGAAAGAGCAGAGCCCCAGTCTTGCTGTTTATCTGCAATGACTGCCAGGGCAAGTGAGGACCAGCAAGACAATTCCTGCCTAGCACCTTCCTTGGAGGAGAGAGAGTGCAACGTTTCATTTTAGCATTTTGGCGCTCACAAGGGAGACAAACTGCTTTGGCTGTTTGCAAGGCTAGGAAAGAGCAGAGCCCCAATCTTGCTGTTTATCTGCAATGACTGCCAGGGCAAGTGAGGACCAGCAAGACAATTCCTGCCTAGCACCTTCCTTGGAGGAGAGAGAGTGCAACGTTTCATTTTAGCATTTTGGCGCTCACGAGGGAGACGAACTTCTTTTGCTGTTGCAAGGCTAGGAAAGAGCAGAGCCCCAGTCTTGCTGTTTATCTGCAATGACTGCCAGGGCAAGTGAGGACCAGCAAGACAATTCCTGCCTAGCACCTTCCTTGGAGGAGAGAGAGTGCAACGTTTCATTTTAGCATTTTGGCGCTCACGAGCGAGACAAACTGCTTTGGCTGTTTGCAAGGCTAGGAAAGAGCAGAGCCCCAGTCTTGCTGTTTATCTGCAATGACTGCCAGGGCAAGTGAGGACCAGCAAGACAATTCCTGCCTAGCACCTTCCTTGGAGGAGAGAGAGTGCAACGTTTCATTTTAGCATTTTGGCGCTCACGAGCGAGACAAACTGCTTTTGCTGTTTGAAGGCTAGGAAAGAGCAGAGCCCCAGTCTTGCTGTTTATCTGCAATGACTGCCAGGGCAAGTGAGGACCAGCAAGACAATTCCTGCCTAGCACCTTCCTTGGAGGAGAGAGAGTGCAACGTTTCATTTTAGCATTTTGGCGCTCACGAGGGAGACAAACTGCTTTGGCTGTTTCCAAGGGTAGGAAAGAGCAGAGACCGAGTCTTGCTGTTTATCTGCAATGACTGCCAGGGTAAGTGAGGACCAGCAAGACAATTCCTGCCTAGCACCTTCCTTGGAGGAGAGAGAGTGCAACGTTTCATTTTAGCATTTTGGCGCTCACGAGGGAGACAAACTGCTTTGGCTGTTTGCAAGGCTAGGAAAGAGCAGAGCCCCAATCTTGCTGTTTATCTGCAATGACTGCCAGGGCAAGTGAGGACCAGCAAGACAATTCCTGCCTAGCACCTTCCTTGGAGGAGAGAGAGTGCAACGTTTCATTTTAGCATTTTGGCGCTCACGAGGGAGACAAACTGCTTTGGCTGTTTGCAAGGCTAGGAAAGAGCAGAGCCCCAGTCTTGCTGTTTATCTGCAATGACTGCCAGGGCAAGTGAGGACCAGCAAGACAATGCCTGCCTAGCACCTTCCTTGGAGGAGAGAGAGTGCAACGTTTCATTTTAGCATTTTGGCGCTCACGAGGGAGACAAACTGCTTTTGCTGTTTGAAGGCTAGGAAAGAGCAGAGCCCCAGTCTTGCTGTTTATCTGCAATGACTGCCAGGGCAAGTGAGGACCAGCAAGACAATTCCTGCCTAGCACCTTCCTTGGAGGAGAGAGAGTGCAACGTTTCATTTTAGCATTTTGGCGCTCACGAGGGAGACAAACTGCTTTGGCTGTTTGCAAGGCTAGGAAAGAGCAGAGCCCCAGTCTTGCTGTTTATCTGCAATGACTGCCAGGGCAAGTGAGGACCAGCAAGACAATTCCTGCCTAGCACCTTCCTTGGAGGAGAGAGAGTGCAACGTTTCATTTTAGCATTTTGGCGCTCACGAGGGAGACAAACTGCTTTGGCTGTTTGCAAGGCTAGGAAAGAGCAGAGCCCCAATCTTGCTGTTTATCTGCAATGACTGCCAGGGCAAGTGAGGACCAGCAAGACAATTCCTGCCTAGCACCTTCCTTGGAGGAGAGAGAGTGCAACGTTTCATTTTAGCATTTTGGCGCTCACGAGCGAGACAAACTGCTTTGGCTGTTTGCAAGGCTAGGAAAGAGCAGAGCCCCAGTCTTGCTGTTTATCTGCAATGACTGCCAGGGCAAGTGAGGACCAGCAAGACAATTCCTGCCTAGCACCTTCCTTGGAGGAGAGAGAGTGCAACGTTTCATTTTAGCATTTTGGCGCTCACGAGCGAGACAAACTGCTTTTGCTGTTTGAAGGCTAGGAAAGAGCAGAGCCCCAGTCTTGCTGTTTATCTGCAATGACTGCCAGGGCAAGTGAGGACCAGCAAGACAATTCCTGCCTAGCACCTTCCTTGGAGGAGAGAGAGTGCAACGTTTCATTTTAGCATTTTGGCGCTCACGAGGGAGACAAACTGCTTTGGCTGTTTGCAAGGCTAGGAAAGAGCAGAGCCCCAGTCTTGCTGTTTATCTGCAATGACTGCCAGGGCAAGTGAGGACCAGCAAGACAATTCCTGCCTAGCACCTTCCTTGGAGGAGAGAGAGTGCAACGTTTCATTTTAGCATTTTGGCGCTCACGAGGGAGACAAACTGCTTTGGCTGTTTCCAAGGGTAGGAAAGAGCAGAGACCGAGTCTTGCTGTTTATCTGCAATGACTGCCAGGGCAAGTGAGGACCAGCAAGACAATTCCTGCCTAGCACCTTCCTTGGAGGAGAGAGAGTGCAACGTTTCATTTTAGCATTTTGGCGCTCACGAGGGAGACAAACTGCTTTGGCTGTTTGCAAGGCTAGGAAAGAGCAGAGCCCCAGTCTTGCTGTTTATCTGCAATGACTGCCAGGGCAAGTGAGGACCAGCAAGACAATGCCTGCCTAGCACCTTCCTTGGAGGAGAGAGAGTGCAACGTTTCATTTTAGCATTTTGGCGCTCACGAGGGAGACAAACTGCTTTTGCTGTTTGAAGGCTAGGAAAGAGCAGAGCCCCAGTCTTGCTGTTTATCTGCAATGACTGCCAGGGCAAGTGAGGACCAGCAAGACAATTCCTGCCTAGCACCTTCCTTGGAGGAGAGAGAGTGCAACGTTTCATTTTAGCATTTTGGTGCTCACGAGGGAGACAAACTGCTTTGGCTGTTTGCAAGGCTAGGAAAGAGCAGAGCCCCAGTCTTGCTGTTTATCTGCAATGACTGCCAGGGCAAGTGAGGACCAGCAAGACAATTCCTGCCTAGCACCTTCCTTGGAGGAGAGAGAGTGCAACGTTTCATTTTAGCATTTTGGCGCTCACGAGGGAGACAAACTGCTTTGGCTGTTTGCAAGGGTAGGAAAGAGCAGAGACCGAGTCTTGCTGTTTATCTGCAATGACTGCCAGGGTAAGTGAGGACCAGCAAGACAATTCCTGCCTAGCACCTTCCTTGGAGGAGAGAGAGTGCAACGTTTCATTTTAGCATTTTGGCGCTCACGAGGGAGACAAACTGCTTTGGCTGTTTGCAAGGCTAGGAAAGAGCAGAGCCCCAATCTTGCTGTTTATCTGCAATGACTGCCAGGGCAAGTGAGGACCAGCAAGACAATTCCTGCCTAGCACCTTCCTTGGAGGAGAGAGAGTGCAACGTTTCATTTTAGCATTTTGGCGCTCACGAGGGAGACGAACTGCTTTGGCTGTTTGCAAGGGTAGGAAAGAGCAGAGACCGAGTCTTCCTGTTTATCTGCAATGACTGCCAGGGCAAGTGAGGACCAGCAAGACAATTCCTGCCTAGCACCTTCCTTGGAGGTGAGGGAGTGCAACGTTTCATTTTGCTTTTTGGAGTGCGAGATTGAGAAAAAGCACAGTGTCTGTTTGCAAGGCTAGGAAAGAGCAGAGCCCCAGTCTTGCTGTTTATCTGCAATGACTGCCAGGGCAAGTGAGGACCAGCAAGACAATTCCTGCCTAGCACCTTCCTTGGAGGAGAGAGAGTGCAACGTTTCATTTTGCTTTTTGGAGTGCGAGATTGAGAAAAAGCACAGTGTCTGTTTGCAAGGGTAGGAAAGAGCAGAGACCGAGTCTTCCTGTTTATCTGCAATGACTGCCAGCGCAAGTGAGGACCAGCAAGACAATTCCTGCCTAGCACCTTCCTTGGAGGAGACAGAGTGCAACGTTTCATTTTAGCATTTTGGCGCTCACGAGGGAGACAAACTGCTTCGGCTGTTTGCAAGGCTAGGAAAGAGCAGAGACCGAGTCTTGCTGTGTATCTGCAATGACTGCCAGGGCAAGTGAGGACCAGCAAGACAATTCCTGCCTAGCACCTTCCTTGGAGGAGAGAGAGTGCAACGTTTCATTTTAGCATTTTGGCCCTCACGAGGGAGACAACTTCTTTGGCTGTTTGCAAGGCTAGGAAAGAGCAGAGCCCCAGTCTTGCTGTTTATCTGCAATGACTGCCAGGGCAAGTGAGGACCAGCAAGACAATTCCTGCCTAGCACCTTCCTTGGAGGAGAGAGAGTGCAACGTTTCATTTTAGCATTTTGGCGCTCACAAGGGAGACAAACTGCTTTGGCTGTTTGCAAGGCTAGGAAAGAGCAGAGCCCCAATCTTGCTGTTTATCTGCAATGACTGCCAGGGCAAGTGAGGACCAGCAAGACAATTCCTGCCTAGCACCTTCCTTGGAGGAGAGAGAGTGCAACGTTTCATTTTAGCATTTTGGCGCTCACGAGGGAGACGAACTTCTTTTGCTGTTGCCAGGCTAGGAAAGAGCAGAGCCCCAGTCTTGCTGTTTATCTGCAATGACTGCCAGGGCAAGTGAGGACCAGCAAGACAATTCCTGCCTAGCACCTTCCTTGGAGGAGAGAGAGTGCAACGTTTCATTTTAGCATTTTGGCGCTCACGAGCGAGACAAACTGCTTTGGCTGTTTGCAAGGCTAGGAAAGAGCAGAGCCCCAGTCTTGCTGTGTATCTGCAATGACTGCCAGGGCAAGTGAGGACCAGCAAGACAATTCCTGCCTAGCACCTTCCTTGGAGGAGAGAGAGTGCAACGTTTCATTTTAGCATTTTGGCGCTCACGAGGGAGACAAACTGCTTTTGCTGTTTGAAGGCTAGGAAAGAGCAGAGCCCCAGTCTTGCTGTTTATCTGCAATGACTGCCAGGGCAAGTGAGGACCAGCAAGACAATTCCTGCCTAGCACCTTCCTTGGAGGAGAGAGAGTGCAACGTTTCATTTTAGCATTTTGGCGCTCACGAGGGAGACAAACTGCTTTGGCTGTTTGCAAGGCTAGGAAAGAGCAGAGCCCCAGTCTTGCTGTTTATCTGCAATGACTGCCAGGGCAAGTGAGGACCAGCAAGACAATTCCTGCCTAGCACCTTCCTTGGAGGAGAGAGAGTGCAACGTTTCATTTTAGCATTTTGGCGCTCACGAGGGAGACAAACTGCTTTGGCTGTTTGCAAGGGTAGGAAAGAGCAGAGACCGAGTCTTGCTGTTTATCTGCAATGACTGCCAGGGTAAGTGAGGACCAGCAAGACAATTCCTGCCTAGCACCTTCCTTGGAGGAGAGAGAGTGCAACGTTTCATTTTAGCATTTTGGCGCTCACGAGGGAGACAAACTGCTTTGGCTGTTTGCAAGGCTAGGAAAGAGCAGAGCCCCAATCTTGCTGTTTATCTGCAATGACTGCCAGGGCAAGTGAGGACCAGCAAGACAATTCCTGCCTAGCACCTTCCTTGGAGGAGAGAGAGTGCAACGTTTCATTTTAGCATTTTGGCGCTCACGAGGGAGACGAACTTCTTTTGCTGTTTGCAAGGCTAGGAAAGAGCAGAGCCCCAGTCTTGCTGTTTATCTGCAATGACTGCCATGGCAAGTGAGGACCAGCAAGACAATTCCTGCCTAGAACCTTCCTTGGAGGAGAGAGAGTGCAACGTTTCATTTTAGCATTTTGGCGCTCACGAGGGAGACGAACTTTTTTTGCTCTTTCAAGGCTAGGAAAGAGCAGAGCCCCAGTCTTGCTGTTTATCTGCAATGACTGCCAGGGCAAGTGAGGACCAGCAAGACAATTCCTGCCTAGCACCTTCCTTGGAGGAGAGAGAGTGCAACGTTTCATTTTAGCATTTTGGCGCTCACGAGGGAGACAAACTGCTTTGGCTGTTTGCAAGGCTAGGAAAGAGCAGAGCCCCAGTCTTGCTGTTTATCTGCAATGACTGCCAGGGCAAGTGAGGACCAGCAAGACAATTCCTGCCTAGCACCTTCCTTGGAGGAGAGAGAGTGCAACGTTTCATTTTGCTTTTTGGAGTGCGAGATTGAGAAAAAGCACAGTGTCTGTTTGCAAGGGTAGGAAAGAGCAGAGACCGAGTCTTCCTGTTTATCTGCAATGACTGCCAGGGCAAGTGAGGACCAGCAAGACAATTCCTGCCTAGCACCTTCCTTGGAGGAGAGAGAGTGCAACGTTTCATTTTAGCATTTTGGCGCTCACGAGCGAGACAAACTGCTTTGGCTGTTTGCAAGGGTAGGAAAGAGCAGAGACCGAGTCTTGCTGTGTATCTGCAATGACTGCCAGGGCAAGTGAGGACCAGCAAGACAATTCCTGCCTAGCACCTTCCTTGGAGTAGAGAGAGTGCAACGTTTCATTTTAGCAGTTTGGCGCTCACGAGGGAGACAAACTGCTTTGGCTGTTTGCAAGGCTAGGAAAGAGCAGAGCCCCAGTCTTGCTGTTTATCTGCAATGACTGCCAGGGCAAGTGAGGACCAGCAAGACAATTCCTGCCTAGCACCTTCCTTGGAGGAGAGATAGTGCAACGTTTCATTTTAGCATTTTGGCGCTCACGAGGGAGACAAACTGCTTTGGCTGTTTGCAAGGGTAGGAAAGAGCAGAGACCGAGTCTTGCTGTGTATCTGAAATGACTGCCAGGGTAAGTGAGGACCAGGAAGAGAATTCCTGCCTAGTACCTTCCTTGGAGGAGAGAGAGTGCAACGTTTCATTTTAGCATTTTGGCGCTCACGAGGGAGACAAAATGCTTTTGCTGTTTCAAGGCTAGGAAAGAGCAGAGCCCCAGTCTTGCTGTTTACCTGCAATGACTGCCAGGGCAAGTGAGGACCAGCAAGACAATTCCTGCCTAGCACCTTCCTTGGAGGAGAGAGAGTGCAACGTTTCATTTTAGCATTTTGGCGATCACGAGGGAGACAAACTGCTTTTGCTGTTTGCAAGCCTAGGAAAGAGCAGAGCCCCAGTCTTGCTGTTTATCTGCAATGACTGCCAGGGCAAGTGAGGACCAGCAAGACAATTCCTGCCTAGCACCTTCCTTGGAGGAGAGAGAGTGCAACGTTTCATTTTAGCATTTTGGCGCTCACGAGGGAGACAAACTGCTTTGGCTGTTTGCAAGGGTAGGAAAGAGCAGAGCCCCAGTCTTGCTGTTTATCTGCAATGACTGCCAGGGCAAGTGAGGACCAGCAAGACAATTCCTGCCTAGCACCTTCCTTGGAGGAGAGAGAGTGCAACGTTTCATTTTAGCATTTTGGCGCTCACGAGGGAGACAAACTGCTTTTGCTGTTTGCAAGCCTAGGAAAGAGCAGAGCCCCAGTCTTGCTGTTTACCTGCAATGACTGCCAGGGCAAGTGAGGACCAGCAAGACAATTCCTGCCTAGCACCTTCCTTGGAGGAGAGAGAGTGCAACGTTTCATTTTGCTTTTTGGAGTGTGAGATTGAGAAAAAGCACAGTGTCTGTTTGCAAGGGTAGGAAAGAGCAGAGACCGAGTCTTCCTGTTTATCTGCAATGACTGCCAGGGCAAGTGAGGACCAGCAAGACAATTCCTGCCTAGCACCTTCCTTGGAGGAGAGAGAGTGCAACGTTTCATTTTAGCATTTTGGCGCTCACGAGGGAGACAAACTGCTTTGGCTGTTTGCAAGGCTAGGAAAGAGCAGAGACCGAGTCTTGCTGTGTATCTGCAATGACTGCCAGGGCAAGTGAGGACCAGCAAGACAATTCCTGCCTAGCACCTTCCTTGGAGGAGAGAGAGTGCAACGTTTCATTTTAGCATTTTGGCCCTCACGAGGGAGACAAACTTCTTTGGCTGTTTGCAAGGCTAGGAAAGAGCAGAACCCCAGTCTTGCTGTTTATCTGCAATGACTGCCAGGGCAAGTGAGGACCAGCAAGACAATTCCTGCCTAGCACCTTCCTTGGAGGAGAGAGAGTGCAACGTTTCATTTTAGCATTTTGGCGCTCACGAGGGAGACGAACTGCTTTGGCTGTTTGCAAGGGTAGGAAAGAGCAGAGACCGAGTCTTGCTGTTTATCTGCAATGACTGCCAGGGCAAGTGAGGACCAGCAAGACAATTCCTGCCTAGCACCTTCCTTGGAGGTGAGGGAGTGCAACGTTTCATTTTAGCATTTTGGCGGTCAAAAGCAAGACGAACTTCTTTTGCTGTTTGCAAGGCTAGCAAAGAGCAGAGCCCCAGTCTTGCTGTTTATCTGCAATGACTGCCAGGGCAAGTGAGGACCAGCAAGACAATTCCTGCCTAGCACCTTCCTTGGAGGAGGGAGAGTGCAACGTTTCATTTTGCTTTTTGGAGTGCGAGATTGAGAAAAAGCACAGTGTCTGTTTGCAAGGGTAGGAAAGAGCAGAGCCCCAGTCTTGCTGTTTATCTGCAATGACTGCCAGGGCAAGTGAGGACCAGCAAGACAATTCCTGCCTAGCACCTTCCTTGGAGGAGAGAGAGTGCAACGTTTCATTTTGCTTTTTGGAGTGCGAGATTGAGAAAAAGCACAGTGTCTGTTTGCAAGGGTAGGAAAGAGCAGAGACCGAGTCTTCCTGTTTATCTGCAATGACTGCCAGGGCAAGTGAGGACCAGCAAGACAATTCCTGCCTAGCACCTTCCTTGGAGGAGACAGAGTGCAACGTTTCATTTTAGCATTTTGGCGCTCACGAGGGAGACAAACTGCTTTGGCTGTTTGCAAGGCTAGGAAAGAGCAGAGACGGAGTCTTGCTGTGTATCTGCAATGACTGCCAGGGCAAGTGAGGACCAGCAAGACAATTCCTGCCTAGCACCTTCCTTGGAGGAGAGAGAGTGCAACGTTTCATTTTAGCATTTTGGCCCTCACGAGGGAGACAACTTCTTTGGCTGTTTGCAAGGCTAGGAAAGAGCAGAGCCCCAGTCTTGCTGTTTATCTGCAATGACTGCCAGGGCAAGTGAGGACCAGCAAGACAATTCCTGCCTAGCACCTTCCTTGGAGGAGAGAGAGTGCAACGTTTCATTTTAGCATTTTGGCGCTCACGAGGGAGACGAACTGCTTTGGCTGTTTGCAAGGGTAGGAAAGAGCAGAGACCGAGTCTTCCTGTTTATCTGCAATGACTGCCAGGGCAAGTGAGGACCAGCAAGACAATTCCTGCCTAGCACCTTCCTTGGAGGTGAGGGAGTGCAACGTTTCATTTTAGCATTTTGGCGGTCAAAAGCAAGACGAACTTCTTTTGCTGTTTGCAAGGCTAGCAAAGAGCAGAGCCCCAGTCTTGCTGTTTATCTGCAATGACTGCCAGGGCAAGTGAGGACCAGCAAGACAATTCCTGCCTAGCACCTTCCTTGGAGGAGAGAGAGTGCAACGTTTCATTTTGCTTTTTGGAGTGCGAGATTGAGAAAAAGCACAGTGTCTGTTTGCAAGGGTAGGAAAGAGCAGAGCCCCAGTCTTGCTGTTTATCTGCAATGACTGCCAGGGCAAGTGAGGACCAGCAAGACAATTCCTGCCTAGCACCTTCCTTGGAGGAGAGAGAGTGCAACGTTTCATTTTGCTTTTTGGAGTGCGAGATTGAGAAAAAGCACAGTGTCTGTTTGCAAGGGTAGGAAAGAGCAGAGACCGAGTCTTCCTGTTTATCTGCAATGACTGCCAGGGCAAGTGAGGACCAGCAAGACAATTCCTGCCTAGCACCTTCCTTGGAGGAGACAGAGTGCAACGTTTCATTTTAGCATTTTGGCGCTCACGAGGGAGACAAACTGCTTTGGCTGTTTGCAAGGCTAGGAAAGAGCAGAGACGGAGTCTTGCTGTGTATCTGCAATGACTGCCAGGGCAAGTGAGGACCAGCAAGACAATTCCTGCCTAGCACCTTCCTTGGAGGAGAGAGAGTGCAACGTTTCATTTTAGCATTTTGGCCCTCACGAGGGAGACAACTTCTTTGGCTGTTTGCAAGGCTAGGAAAGAGCAGAGCCCCAGTCTTGCTGTGTATCTGCAATGACTGCCAGGGCAAGTGAGGACCAGCAAGACAATTCCTGCCTAGCACCTTCCTTGGAGGAGAGAGAGTGCAACGTTTCATTTTAGCATTTTGGCGCTCACGAGGGAGACGAACTTCTTTTGCTGTTGCAAGGCTAGGAAAGAGCAGAGCCCCAGTCTTGCTGTTTATCGGCAATGACTGCCAGGGCAAGTGAGGACCAGCAAGACAATTCCTGCCTAGCACCTTCCTTGGAGGAGAGAGAGTGCAACGTTTCATTTTAGCATTTTGGCGCTCACGAGGGAGACAAACTGCTTTGGCTGTTTGCAAGGCTAGGAAAGAGCAGAGCCCCAGTCTTGCTGTTTATCTGCAATGACTGCCAGGGCAAGTGAGGACCAGCAAGACAATTCCTGCCTAGCACCTTCCTTGGAGGAGAGAGAGTGCAACGTTTCATTTTAGCATTTTGGCGCTCACGAGGGAGACAAACTGCTTTTGCTGTTTGAAGGCTAGGAAAGAGCAGAGCCCCAGTCTTGCTGTTTATCTGCAATGACTGCCAGGGCAAGTGAGGACCAGCAAGACAATTCCTGCCTAGCACCTTCCTTGGAGGAGAGAGAGTGCAACGTTTCATTTTAGCATTTTGGCGCTCACGAGGGAGACAAAATGCTTTTGCTGTTTGAAGGCTAGGAAAGAGCAGAGCCCCAGTCTTGCTGTTTATCTGCAATGACTGCCAGGGCAAGTGAGGACCAGCAAGACAATTCCTGCCTAGCACCTTCCTTGGAGGAGACAGAGTGCAACGTTTCATTTTAGCATTTTGGCGCTCACGAGGGAGACAAACTGCTTTGGCTGTTTGCAAGGCTAGGAAAGAGCAGAGACCGAGTCTTGCTGTGTATCTGCAATGACTGCCAGGGCAAGTGAGGACCAGCAAGACAATTCCTGCCTAGCACCTTCCTTGGAGGAGAGAGAGTGCAACGTTTCATTTTAGCATTTTGGCCCTCACGAGGGAGACAACTGCTTTGGCTGTTTGCAAGGCTAGGAAAGAGCAGAGCCCCAGTCTTGCTGTTTATCTGCAATGACTGCCAGGGCAAGTGAGGACCAGCAAGACAATTCCTGCCTAGCACCTTCCTTGGAGGAGAGAGAGTGCAACGTTTCATTTTAGCATTTTGGCGCTCACGAGGGAGACGAACTGCTTTGGCTGTTTGCAAGGCTAGGAAAGAGCAGAGCCCCAATCTTGCTGTTTATCTGCAATGACTGCCAGGGCAAGTGAGGACCAGCAAGACAATTCCTGCCTAGCACCTTCCTTGGAGGAGAGAGAGTGCAACGTTTCATTTTAGCATTTTGGCGCTCACGAGGGAGACGAACTTCTTTTGCTGTTACAAGGCTAGGAAAGAGCAGAGCCCCAGTCTTGCTGTTTATCGGCAATGACTGCCAGGGCAAGTGAGGACCAGCAAGACAATTCCTGCCTAGCACCTTCCTTGGAGGAGAGAGAGTGCAACGTTTCATTTTAGCATTTTGGCGCTCACGAGGGAGACAAACTGCTTTGGCTGTTTGCAAGGCTAGGAAAGAGCAGAGCCCCAGTCTTGCTGTTTATCTGCAATGACTGCCAGGGCAAGTGAGGACCAGCAAGACAATTCCTGCCTAGCACCTTCCTTGGAGGAGAGAGAGTGCAACGTTTCATTTTGCTTTTTGGAGTGCGAGATTGAGAAAAAGCACAGTGTCTGTTTGCAAGGGTAGGAAAGAGCAGAGACCGAGTCTTCCTGTTTATCTGCAATGACTGCCAGGGCAAGTGAGGACCAGCAAGACAATTCCTGCCTAGCACCTTCCTTGGAGGAGAGAGAGTGCAACGTTTCATTTTAGCATTTTGGCGCTCACGAGCGAGACAAACTCCTTTGGCTGTTTGCAAGGGTAGGAAAGAGCAGAGACCGAGTCTTGCTGTGTATCTGCAATGACTGCCAGGGCAAGTGAGGACCAGCAAGACAATTCCTGCCTAGCACCTTCCTTGGAGTAGAGAGAGTGCAACGTTTCATTTTAGCAGTTTGGCGCTCACGAGGGAGACAAACTGCTTTGGCTGTTTGCAAGGCTAGGAAAGAGCAGAGCCCCAGTCTTGCTGTTTATCTGCAATGACTGCCAGGGCAAGTGAGGACCAGCAAGACAATTCCTGCCTAGCACCTTCCTTGGAGGAGAGAGAGTGCAACGTTTCATTTTAGCATTTTGGCGCTCACGAGGGAGACGAACTTCTTTTGCTGTTGCAAGGCTAGGAAAGAGCAGAGCCCCAGTCTTGCTGTTTATCTGCAATGACTGCCAGGGCAAGTGAGGACCAGCAAGACAATTCCTGCCTAGCACCTTCCTTGGAGGAGAGAGAGTGCAACGTTTCATTTTAGCATTTTGGCGCTCACGAGGGAGACGAACTGCTTTGGCTGTTTGCAAGGCTAGGAAAGAGCAGAGCCCCAATCTTGCTGTTTATCTGCAATGACTGCCAGGGCAAGTGAGGACCAGCAAGACAATTCCTGCCTAGCACCTTCCTTGGAGGAGAGAGAGTGCAACGTTTCATTTTAGCATTTTGGCGCTCACGAGGGAGACGAACTTCTTTTGCTGTTGCAAGGCTAGGAAAGAGCAGAGCCCCAGTCTTGCTGTTTATCGGCAATGACTGCCAGGGCAAGTGAGGACCAGCAAGACAATTCCTGCCTAGCACCTTCCTTGGAGGAGAGAGAGTGCAACGTTTCATTTTAGCATTTTGGCGCTCACGAGGGAGACAAACTGCTTTGGCTGTTTGCAAGGCTAGGAAAGAGCAGAGCCCCAGTCTTGCTGTTTATCTGCAATGACTGCCAGGGCAAGTGAGGACCAGCAAGACAATTCCTGCCTAGCACCTTCCTTGGAGGAGAGAGAGTGCAACGTTTCATTTTAGCATTTTGGCGCTCACGAGGGAGACAAACTGCTTTTGCTGTTTGAAGGCTAGGAAAGAGCAGAGCCCCAGTCTTGCTGTTTATCTGCAATGACTGCCAGGGCAAGTGAGGACCAGCAAGACAATTCCTGCCTAGCACCTTCCTTGGAGGAGACAGAGTGCAACGTTTCATTTTAGCATTTTGGCGCTCACGAGGGAGACAAATTGCTTTGGCTGTTTGCAAGGCTAGGAAAGAGCAGAGCCCCAGTCTTGCTGTGTATCTGCAATGACTGCCAGGGCAAGTGAGGACCAGCAAGACAATTCCTGCCTAGCACCTTCCTTGGAGGAGAGAGAGTGCAACGTTTCATTTTAGCATTTTGGCGCTCACGAGGGAGACGAACTTCTTTTGCTGTTGCAAGGCTAGGAAAGAGCAGAGCCCCAGTCTTGCTGTTTATCGGCAATGACTGCCAGGGCAAGTGAGGACCAGCAAGACAATTCCTGCCTAGCACCTTCCTTGGAGGAGAGAGAGTGCAACGTTTCATTTTAGCATTTTGGCGCTCACGAGGGAGACAAACTGCTTTTGCTGTTTGAAGGCTAGGAAAGAGCAGAGCCCCAGTCTTGCTGTTTATCTGCAATGACTGCCAGGGCAAGTGAGGACCAGCAAGACAATTCCTGCCTAGCACCTTCCTTGGAGGAGACAGAGTGCAACGTTTCATTTTAGCATTTTGGCGCTCACGAGGGAGACAAACTGCTTTGGCTGTTTGCAAGGCTAGGAAAGAGCAGAGACCGAGTCTTGCTGTGTATCTGCAATGACTGCCAGGGCAAGTGAGGACCAGCAAGACAATTCCTGCCTAGCACCTTCCTTGGAGGAGAGAGAGTGCAACGTTTCATTTTAGCATTTTGGCCCTCACGAGGGAGACAACTGCTTTGGCTGTTTGCAAGGCTAGGAAAGAGCAGAGCCCCAGTCTTGCTGTTTATCTGCAATGACTGCCAGGGCAAGTGAGGACCAGCAAGACAATTCCTGCCTAGCACCTTCCTTGGAGGAGAGAGAGTGCAACGTTTCATTTTAGCATTTTGGCGCTCACGAGGGAGACGAACTGCTTTGGCTGTTTGCAAGGCTAGGAAAGAGCAGAGCCCCAATCTTGCTGTTTATCTGCAATGACTGCCAGGGCAAGTGAGGACCAGCAAGACAATTCCTGCCTAGCACCTTCCTTGGAGGAGAGAGAGTGCAACGTTTCATTTTAGCATTTTGGCGCTCACGAGGGAGACGAACTTCTTTTGCTCTTTCAAGGCTAGGAAAGAGCAGAGCCCCAGTCTTGCTGTTTATCGGTAATGACTGCCAGGGCAAGTGAGGACCAGCAAGACAATTCCTGCCTAGCACCTTCCTTGGAGGAGAGAGAGTGCAACGTTTCATTTTAGCATTTTGGCGCTCACGAGGGAGACAAACTGCTTTGGCTGTTTGCAAGGCTAGGAAAGAGCAGAGCCCCAGTCTTGCTGTTTATCTGCAATGACTGCCAGGGCAAGTGAGGACCAGCAAGACAATTCCTGCCTAGCACCTTCCTTGGAGGAGAGAGAGTGCAACGTTTCATTTTGCTTTTTGGAGTGCGAGATTGAGAAAAAGCACAGTGTCTGTTTGCAAGGGTAGGAAAGAGCAGAGACCGAGTCTTCCTGTTTATCTGCAATGACTGCCAGGGCAAGTGAGGACCAGCAAGACAATTCCTGCCTAGCACCTTCCTTGGAGGAGAGAGAGTGCAACGTTTCATTTTAGCATTTTGGCGCTCACGAGCGAGACAAACTCCTTTGGCTGTTTGCAAGGGTAGGAAAGAGCAGAGACCGAGTCTTGCTGTGTATCTGCAATGACTGCCAGGGCAAGTGAGGACCAGCAAGACAATTCCTGCCTAGCACCTACCTTGGAGTAGAGAGAGTGCAACGTTTCATTTTAGCAGTTTGGCGCTCACGAGGGAGACAAACTGCTTTGGCTGTTTGTAAGGCTAGGAAAGAGCAGAGCCCCAGTCTTGCTGTTTATCTGCAATGACTGCCAGGGCAAGTGAGGACCAGCAAGACAATTCCTGCCTAGCACCTTCCTTGGAGGAGAGAGAGTGCAACGTTTCATTTTAGCATTTTGGCGCTCACGAGGGAGACAAACTGCTTTGGCTGTTTGCAAGGGTAGGAAAGAGCAGAGACCGAGTCTTGCTGTTTATCTGCAATGACTGCCAGGGTAAGTGAGGACCAGGAAGACAATTCCTGCCTAGTACCTTCCTTGGAGGAGAGAGAGTGCAACGTTTCATTTTGCTTTTTGGAGTGCGAGATTGAGAAAAAGCACAGTGTCTGTTTGCAAGGGTAGGAAAGAGCAGAGACCGAGTCTTCTTGTTTATCTGCAATGACTGCCAGGGCAAGTGAGGACCAGCAAGACAATTCCTGCCTAGCACCTTCCTTGGAGGTGAGGGAGTGCAACGTTTCATTTTAGCATTTTGGCGCTCACAAGCAAGACGAACTTCTTTTGCTCTTTGCAAGTCTAGCAAAGAGCAAAGCCCCAGTCTTGCTGTTTATCTGCAATGACTGCCAGGGCAAGTGAGGACCAGCAAGACAATTCCTGCCTAGCACCTTCCTTGGAGGAGAGAGAGTGCAACGTTTCATTTTAGCATTTTGGCGCTCACGAGCGAGACAAACTGCTTTGGCTGTTTGCAAGGCTAGGAAAGAGCAGAGCCCCAGTCTTGCTGTTTATCTGCAATGACTGCCAGGGCAAGTGAGGACCAGCAAGACAATTCCTGCCTAGCACCTTCCTTGGAGGAGAGAGAGTGCAACGTTTCATTTTAGCATTTTGGTGCTCACGAGCGAGACAAACTGCTTTGGCTGTTTGCAAGGCTAGGAAAGAGCAGAGCCCCAGTCTTGCTGTTTATCTGCAATGACTGCCAGGGCAAGTGAGGACCAGCAAGACAATTCCTGCCTAGCACCTTCCTTGGAGGAGACAGAGTGCAACGTTTCATTTTAGCATTTTGGCGCTCACGAGGGAGACAAATTGCTTTGGCTGTTGCAAGGCTAGGAAAGAGCAGAGCCCCAGTCTTGCTGTTTATCGGCAATGACTGCCAGGGCAAGTGAGGACCAGCAAGACAATTCCTGCCTAGCACCTTCCTTGGAGGAGAGAGAGTGCAACGTTTCATTTTAGCATTTTGGCGCTCACGAGGGAGACAAACTGCTTTTGCTGTTTGAAGGCTAGGAAAGAGCAGAGCCCCAGTCTTGCTGTTTATCTGCAATGACTGCCAGGGCAAGTGAGGACCAGCAAGACAATTCCTGCCTAGCACCTTCCTTGGAGGAGACAGAGTGCAACGTTTCATTTTAGCATTTTGGCGCTCACGAGGGAGACAAATTGCTTTGGCTGTTTCAAAGGCTAGGAAAGAGCAGAGCCCCAGTCTTGCTGTTTATCTGCAATGACTGCCAGGGCAAGTGAGGACCAGCAAGACAATTCCTGCCTAGCACCTTCCTTGGAGGAGAGAGAGTGCAACGTTTCATTTTAGCATTTTGGCGCTCACGAGGGAGACGAACTTCTTTTGCTGTTGCAAGGCTAGGAAAGAGCAGAGCCCCAGTCTTGCTGTTTATCGGCAATGACTGCCAGGGCAAGTGAGGACCAGCAAGACAATTCCTGCCTAGCACCTTCCTTGGAGGAGAGAGAGTGCAACGTTTCATTTTAGCATTTTGGCGCTCACGAGGGAGACAAACTGCTTTTGCTGTTTGAAGGCTAGGAAAGAGCAGAGCCCCAGTCTTGCTGTTTATCTGCAATGACTGCCAGGGCAAGTGAGGACCAGCAAGACAATTCCTGCCTAGCACCTTCCTTGGAGGAGAGAGAGTGCAACGTTTCATTTTAGCATTTTGGCGCTCATGAGGGAGACAAACTGCTTTTGCTGTTTGAAGGCTAGGAAAGAGCAGAGCCCCAGTCTTGCTGTTTATCTGCAATGACTGCCAGGGCAAGTGAGGACCAGCAAGACAATTCCTGCCTAGCACCTTCCTTGGAGGAGAGAGAGTGCAACGTTTCATTTTAGCATTTTGGCACTCACGAGGGAGACAAACTGCTTTGGCTGTTTGCAAGGCTAGGAAAGAGCAGAGCCCCAGTCTTGCTGTTTATCTGCAATGACTGCCAGGGCAAGTGAGGACCAGCAAGACAATTCCTGCCTAGCACCTTCCTTGGAGGAGAGAGAGTGCAACGTTTCATTTTGCTTTTTGGAGTGCGAGATTGAGAAAAAGCAGAGTGTGTGTTTGCAAGGGTAGGAAAGAGCAGAGACCGAGTCTTCCTGTTTATCTGCAATGACTGCCAGGGCAAGTGAGGACCAGCAAGAGAATTCCTGCCTAGCACCTTCCTTGGAGGAGAGAGAGTGCAACGTTTCATTTTAGCATTTTGGCGCTCACGAGGGAGACAAACTGCTTTGGCTGTTTGCAAGGCTAGGAAAGAGCAGAGACCGAGTCTTGCTGTGTATCTGCAATGACTGCCAGGGGAAGTGAGGACCAGCAAGACAATTCCTGCCTAGCACCTTCCTTGGAGGAGACAGAGTGCAATGTTTCATTTTAGCATTTTGGCCCTCACGAGGGAGACAAACTTCTTTGGCTGTTTGCAAGGCTAGGAAAGAGCAGAGCCCCAGTCTTGCTGTTTATCTGCAATGACTGCCAGGGCAAGTGAGGACCAGCAAGACAATTCCTGCCTAGCACCTTCCTTGGAGGAGAGAGAGTGCAACGTTTCATTTTAGCATTTTGGCGCTCACGAGCGAGACAAACTGCTTTGGCTGTTTGCAAGGCTAGGAAAGAGCAGAGCCCCAGTCTTGCTGTTTATCTGCAATGACTGCCAGGGCAAGTGAGGACCAGCAAGACAATTCCTGCCTAGCACCTTCCTTGGAGGAGAGAGAGTGCAACGTTTCATTTTAGCATTTTGGTGCTCACGAGCGAGACAAACTGCTTTGGCTGTTTGCAAGGCTAGGAAAGAGCAGAGCCCCAGTCTTGCTGTTTATCTGCAATGACTGCCAGGGCAAGTGAGGACCAGCAAGACAATTCCTGCCTAGCACCTTCCTTGGAGGAGACAGAGTGCAACGTTTCATTTTAGCATTTTGGCGCTCACGAGGGAGACAAATTGCTTTGGCTGTTTGCAAGGCTAGGAAAGAGCAGAGCCCCAGTCTTGCTGTTTATCTGCAATGACTGCCAGGGCAAGTGAGGACCAGGAAGACAATTCCTGCCTAGCACCTTCCTTGGAGGAGAGAGAGTGCAACGTTTCATTTTAGCATTTTGGCGCTCACGAGCGAGACAAACTGCTTTAGCTGTTTGCAAGGCTAGGAAAGGGCAGAGCCGGAGTCTTACTGTTTATCTGCAATGACTGCCAGGGCAAGTGAGGACCAGCAAGACAATTCCTGCCTAGCACCTTCCTTGGAGGAGAGAGAGTGCAACGTTTCATTTTAGCATTTTGGCGCTCACGAGCGATACAAACTGCTTTGGCTGTTTGCAAGGCTAGGAAAGAGCAGAGCCCGAGACTTGCTGTTTATCTGCAATGACTGCAAGGGCAAGTGAGGACCAGCAAGACAATTCCTGCCTAGCACCTTCCTTGGAGGAGAGAGAGTGCAACGTTTCATTTAAGCATTTTGGCGCACACGAGCGAGACGAACTGCATTGGCTGTTTGCAAGGCTAGGAAAGAGCAGAGTCCGAGTCTTGCTGTTTATCTGCAATGACTGCAAGGGCAAGTGAGGACCAGCAAGACAATTCCTGCCTAGCACCTTCCTTGGAGGAGAGAGTGTGCAACGTTTCATTTTAGCATTTTGGCGCTCACGAGCGAGACAAACTGCTTTGGCTGTTTGCAAGGCTAGGAAAGAGCAGAGCCCGAGTCTTGCTGTTTATCTGCAATGACTGCCAGGGCAAGTGAGGACCAGCAAGACAATTCCTGCCTAGCACCTTCCTTGGAGGTGAGAGAGTGCAACGTTTCATTTTAGCATTTTGGCGCTCACGAGCGAGACAAACTGCTTTGGCTGTTTGCAAGGCTAGGAAAGAGCAGAGCCCGAGTCTTGCTGTTTATCTGCAATGACTGCCAGGGCAAGTGAGGACCAGCAAGACAATTCCTGCCTAGCACCTTCCTTGGAGGAGACAGAGTGCAACGTTTCATTTTAGCATTTTGGCGCTCACGAGGGAGACAAATTGCTTTGGCTGTTTGCAAGGCTAGGAAAGAGCAGAGCCCCAGTCTTGCTGTTTATCTGCAATGACTGCCAGGGCAAGTGAGGACCAGCAAGACAATTCCTGCCTAGCACCTTCCTTGGAGGAGAGAGAGTGCAACGTTTCATTTTAGCATTTTGGCGCTCACGAGCGAGACAAACTGCTTTGGCTGTTTGCAAGGCTAGGAAAGAGCAGAGCCCCAGTCTTGCTGTTTATCTGCAATGACTGCCAGGGCAAGTGAGGACCAGCAAGACAATTCCTGCCTAGCACCTTCCTTGGAGGAGAGAGAGTGCAACGTTTCATTTTAGCATTTTGGTGCTCACGAGCGAGACAAACTGCTTTGGCTGTTTGCAAGGCTAGGAAAGAGCAGAGCCCCAGTCTTGCTGTTTATCTGCAATGACTGCCAGGGCAAGTGAGGACCAGCAAGACAATTCCTGCCTAGCACCTTCCTTGGAGGAGACAGAGTGCAACGTTTCATTTTAGCATTTTGGCGCTCACGAGGGAGACAAATTGCTTTGGCTGTTTGCAAGGCTAGGAAAGAGCAGAGCCCCAGTCTTGCTGTTTATCTGCAATGACTGCCAGGGCAAGTGAGGACCAGGAAGACAATTCCTGCCTAGCACCTTCCTTGGAGGAGAGAGAGTGCAACGTTTCATTTAAGCATTTTGGCGCACACGAGCGAGACGAACTGCATTGGCTGTTTGCAAGGCTAGGAAAGAGCAGAGTCCGAGTCTTGCTGTTTATCTGCAATGACTGCAAGGGCAAGTGAGGACCAGCAAGACAATTCCTGCCTAGCACCTTCCTTGGAGGAGAGAGTGTGCAACGTTTCATTTTAGCATTTTGGCGCTCACGAGCGAGACAAACTGCTTTGGCTGTTTGCAAGGCTAGGAAAGAGCAGAGCCCGAGTCTTGCTGTTTATCTGCAATGACTGCCAGGGCAAGTGAGGACCAGCAAGACAATTCCTGCCTAGCACCTTCCTTGGAGGTGAGAGAGTGCAACGTTTCATTTTAGCATTTTGGCGCTCACGAGCGAGACAAACTGCTTTGGCTGTTTGCAAGGCTAGGAAAGAGCAGAGCCCGAGTCTTGCTGTTTATCTGCAATGACTGCCAGGGCAAGTGAGGACCAGCAAGACAATTCCTGCCTAGCACCTTCCTTGGAGGAGACAGAGTGCAACGTTTCATTTTAGCATTTTGGCGCTCACGAGGGAGACAAATTGCTTTGGCTGTTTGCAAGGCTAGGAAAGAGCAGAGCCCCAGTCTTGCTGTTTATCTGCAATGACTGCCAGGGCAAGTGAGGACCAGCAAGACAATTCCTGCCTAGCACCTTCCTTGGAGGAGAGAGAGTGCAACGTTTCATTTTAGCATTTTGGCGCTCACGAGGGAGACGAACTTCTTTTGCTGTTGCAAGGCTAGGAAAGAGCAGAGCCCCAGTCTTGCTGTTTATCGGCAATGACTGCCAGGGCAAGTGAGGACCAGCAAGACAATTCCTGCCTAGCACCTTCCTTGGAGGAGAGAGAGTGCAACGTTTCATTTTAGCATTTTGGCGCTCACGAGGGAGACAAACTGCTTTTGCTGTTTGAAGGCTAGGAAAGAGCAGAGCCCCAGTCTTGCTGTTTATCTGCAATGACTGCCAGGGCAAGTGAGGACCAGCAAGACAATTCCTGCCTAGCACCTTCCTTGGAGGAGAGAGAGTGCAACGTTTCATTTTAGCATTTTGGCACTCACGAGGGAGACAAACTGCTTTGGCTGTTTGCAAGGCTAGGAAAGAGCAGAGCCCCAGTCTTGCTGTTTATCTGCAATGACTGCCAGGGCAAGTGAGGACCAGCAAGACAATTCCTGCCTAGCACCTTCCTTGGAGGAGAGAGAGTGCAACGTTTCATTTTGCTTTTTGGAGTGCGAGATTGAGAAAAAGCAGAGTGTCTGTTTGCAAGGGTAGGAAAGAGCAGAGACCGAGTCTTCCTGTTTATCTGCAATGACTGCCAGGGCAAGTGAGGACCAGCAAGACAATTCCTGCCTAGCACCTTCCTTGGAGGAGACAGAGTGCAACGTTTCATTTTAGCATTTTGGCGCTCACGAGGGAGACAAATTGCTTTGGCTGTTTGCAAGGCTAGGAAAGAGCAGAGCCCCAGTCTTGCTGTTTATCTGCAATGACTGCCAGGGCAAGTGAGGACCAGCAAGACAATTCCTGCCTAGCACCTTCCTTGGAGGAGAGAGAGTGCAACGTTTCATTTTAGCATTTTGGCGCTCACGAGGGAGACGAACTTCTTTTGCTGTTGCAAGGCTAGGAAAGAGCAGAGCCCCAGTCTTGCTGTTTATCGGCAATGACTGCCAGGGCAAGTGAGGACCAGCAAGACAATTCCTGCCTAGCACCTTCCTTGGAGGAGAGAGAGTGCAACGTTTCATTTTAGCATTTTGGCGCTCACGAGGGAGACAAACTGCTTTTGCTGTTTGAAGGCTAGGAAAGAGCAGAGCCCCAGTCTTGCTGTTTATCTGCAATGACTGCCAGGGCAAGTGAGGACCAGCAAGACAATTCCTGCCTAGCACCTTCCTTGGAGGAGAGAGAGTGCAACGTTTCATTTTAGCATTTTGGCACTCACGAGGGAGACAAACTGCTTTGGCTGTTTGCAAGGCTAGGAAAGAGCAGAGCCCCAGTCTTGCTGTTTATCTGCAATGACTGCCAGGGCAAGTGAGGACCAGCAAGACAATTCCTGCCTAGCACCTTCCTTGGAGGAGAGAGAGTGCAACGTTTCATTTTGCTTTTTGGAGTGCGAGATTGAGAAAAAGCAGAGTGTCTGTTTGCAAGGGTAGGAAAGAGCAGAGACCGAGTCTTCCTGTTTATCTGCAATGACTGCCAGGGCAAGTGAGGACCAGCAACACAATTCCTGCCTAGCACCTTCCTTGGAGGAGAGAGAGTGCAACGTTTCATTTTAGCATTTTGGCGCTCACGAGGGAGACAAACTGCTTTGGCTGTTTGCAAGGCTAGGAAAGAGCAGAGACCGAGTCTTGCTGTGTATCTGCAATGACTGCCAGGGGAAGTGAGGACCAGCAAGACAATTCCTGCCTAGCACCTTCCTTGGAGGAGACAGAGTGCAATGTTTCATTTTAGCATTTTGGCCCTCACGAGGGAGACAAACTTCTTTGGCTGTTTGCAAGGCTAGGAAAGAGCAGAGCCCCAGTCTTGCTGTTTATCTGCAATGACTGCCAGGGCAAGTGAGGACCAGCAAGACAATTCCTGCCTAGCACCTTCCTTGGAGGAGAGAGAGTGCAACGTTTCATTTTAGCATTTTGGCGCTCACGAGGGAGACAAACTGCTTTTGCTGTTTGAAGGCTAGGAAAGAGCAGAGCCCCAGTCTTGCTGTTTATCTGCAATGACTGCCAGGGCAAGTGAGGACCAGCAAGACAATTCCTGCCTAGCACCTTCCTTGGAGGAGAGAGAGTGCAACGTTTCATTTTAGCATTTTGGCGCTCACGAGGGAGACAAACTGCTTTGGCTGTTTGCAAGGCTAGGAAAGAGCAGAGCCCCAGTCTTGCTGTTTATCTGCAATGACTGCCAGGGCAAGTGAGGACCAGCAAGACAATTCCTGCCTAGCACCTTCCTTGGAGGAGAGAGAGTGCAACGTTTCATTTTGCTTTTTGGAGTGCGAGATTGAGAAAAAGCACAGTGTCTGTTTGCAAGGGTAGGAAAGAGCAGAGACCGAGTCTTCCTGTTTATCTGCAATGACTGCCAGGGCAAGTGAGGACCAGCAAGACAATTCCTGCCTAGCACCTTCCTTGGAGGAGAGAGAGTGCAACGTTTCATTTTAGCATTTTGGCGCTCACGAGGGAGACAAACTGCTTTGGCTGTTTGCAAGGCTAGGAAAGAGCAGAGACCGAGTCTTGCTGTGTATCTGCAATGACTGCCAGGGGAAGTGAGGACCAGCAAGACAATTCCTGCCTAGCACCTTCCTTGGAGGAGACAGAGTGCAACGTTTCATTTTAGCATTTTGGCCCTCACGAGGGAGACAAACTTCTTTGGCTGTTTGCAAGGCTAGGAAAGAGCAGAGCCCCAGTCTTGCTGTTTATCTGCAATGACTGCCAGGGCAAGTGAGGACCAGCAAGACAATTCCTGCCTAGCACCTTCCTTGGAGGAGAGAGAGTGCAACGTTTCATTTTAGCATTTTGGCGCTCACGAGGGAGACAAACTGCTTTTGCTGTTTGAAGGCTAGGAAAGAGCAGAGCCCCAGTCTTGCTGTTTATCTGCAATGACTGCCAGGGCAAGTGAGGACCAGCAAGACAATTCCTGCCTAGCACCTTCCTTGGAGGAGAGAGAGTGCAACGTTTCATTTTAGCATTTTGGCGCTCACGAGGGAGACAAACTGCTTTGGCTGTTTGCAAGGCTAGGAAAGAGCAGAGCCCCAGTCTTGCTGTTTATCTGCAATGACTGCCAGGGCAAGTGAGGACCAGCAAGACAATTCCTGCCTAGCACCTTCCTTGGAGGAGAGAGAGTGCAACGTTTCATTTTGCTTTTTGGAGTGCGAGATTGAGAAAAAGCACAGTGTCTGTTTGCAAGGGTAGGAAAGAGCAGAGACCGAGTCTTCCTGTTTATCTGCAATGACTGCCAGGGCAAGTGAGGACCAGCAAGACAATTCCTGCCTAGCACCTTCCTTGGAGGAGGGAGAGTGCAACGTTTCATTTTAGCATTTTGGCGCTCACGAGGGAGACAAACTGCTTTGGCTGTTTGCAAGGCTAGGAAAGAGCAGAGCCCCAATCTTGCTGTTTATCTGCAATGACTGCCAGGGCAAGTGAGGACCGGCAAGACAATTCCTGCCTAGCACCTTCCTTGGAGGAGAGAGAGTGCAACGTTTCATTTTAGCATTTTGGCGCTCACGAGGGAGACAAACTGCTTTGGCTGTTTGCAAGGGTAGGAAAGAGCAGAGACCGAGTCTTCCTGTTTATCTGCAATGACTGCCAGGGCAAGTGAGGACCAGCAAGACAATTCCTGCCTAGCACCTTCCTTGGAGGAGAGAGAGTGCAACGTTTCATTTTAGCATTTTGGCGCTCACGAGGGAGACAAACTGCTTTTGCTGTTTGAAGGCTAGGAAAGAGCAGAGCCCCAGTCTTGCTGTTTATCTGCAATGACTGCCAGGGCAAGTGAGGACCAGCAAGACAATTCCTGCCTAGCACCTTCCTTGGAGGAGAGAGAGTGCAACGTTTCATTTTAGCATTTTGGCGCTCACGAGCGAGACAAACTGCTTTGGCTGTTTGCAAGGGTAGGAAAGAGCAGAGACCGAGTCTTGCTGTTTATCTGCAATGACTGCCAGGGCAAGTGAGGACCAGCAAGACAATTCCTGCCTAGCACCTTCCTTGGAGGAGAGAGAGTGCAACGTTTCATTTTAGCATTTTGGCGCTCACGAGGGAGACAAACTGCTTTTGCTGTTTGAAGGCTAGGAAAGAGCAGAGCCCCAGTCTTGCTGTTTATCTGCAATGACTGCCAGGGCAAGTGAGGACCAGCAAGACAATTCCTGCCTAGCACCTTCCTTGGAGGAGGGAGAGTGCAACGTTTCATTTTAGCATTTTGGCGCTCACGAGGGAGACAAACTGCTTTGGCTGTTTGCAAGGCTAGGAAAGAGCAGAGCCCCAGTCTTGCTGTTTATCTGCAATGACTGCCAGGGCAAGTGAGGACCAGCAAGACAATTCCTGCCTAGCACCTTCCTTGGAGGAGAGAGAGTGCAACGTTTCATTTTGCTTTTTGGAGTGCGAGATTGAGAAAAAGCACAGTGTCTGTTTGCAAGGGTAGGAAAGAGCAGAGACCGAGTCTTCCTGTTTATCTGCAATGACTGCCAGGGCAAGTGAGGACCAGCAAGACAATTCCTGCCTAGCACCTTCCTTGGAGGAGAGAGAGTGCAACGTTTCATTTTAGCATTTTGGCGCTCACGAGGGAGACAAACTGCTTTGGCTGTTTGCAAGGCTAGGAAAGAGCAGAGACCGAGTCTTGCTGTGTATCTGCAATGACTGCCAGGGGAAGTGAGGACCAGCAAGACAATTCCTGCCTAGCACCTTCCTTGGAGGAGACAGAGTGCAACGTTTCATTTTAGCATTTTGGCCCTCACGAGGGAGACAAACTTCTTTGGCTGTTTGCAAGGCTAGGAAAGAGCAGAGCCCCAGTCTTGCTGTTTATCTGCAATGACTGCCAGGGCAAGTGAGGACCAGCAAGACAATTCCTGCCTAGCACCTTCCTTGGAGGAGAGAGAGTGCAACGTTTCATTTTAGCATTTTGGCGCTCACGAGGGAGACAAACTGCTTTTGCTGTTTGAAGGCTAGGAAAGAGCAGAGCCCCAGTCTTGCTGTTTATCTGCAATGACTGCCAGGGCAAGTGAGGACCAGCAAGACAATTCCTGCCTAGCACCTTCCTTGGAGGAGAGAGAGTGCAACGTTTCATTTTAGCATTTTGGCGCTCACGAGGGAGACAAACTGCTTTGGCTGTTTGCAAGGCTAGGAAAGAGCAGAGCCCCAGTCTTGCTGTTTATCTGCAATGACTGCCAGGGCAAGTGAGGACCAGCAAGACAATTCCTGCCTAGCACCTTCCTTGGAGGAGAGAGAGTGCAACGTTTCATTTTAGCATTTTGGCGCTCACGAGGGAGACAAACTGCTTTGGCTGTTTGCAAGGCTAGGAAAGAGCAGAGCCCCAATCTTGCTGTTTATCTGCAATGACTGCCAGGGCAAGTGAGGACCGGCAAGACAATTCCTGCCTAGCACCTTCCTTGGAGGAGAGAGAGTGCAACGTTTCATTTTAGCATTTTGGCGCTCACGAGGGAGACGAACTGCTTTGGCTGTTTGCAAGGGTAGGAAAGAGCAGAGACCGAGTCTTCCTGTTTATCTGCAATGACTGCCAGGGCAAGTGAGGACCAGCAAGACAATTCCTGCCTAGCACCTTCCTTGGAGGAGAGAGAGTGCAACGTTTCATTTTAGCATTTTGGCGCTCACGAGGGAGACAAACTGCTTTTGCTGTTTGAAGGCTAGGAAAGAGCAGAGCCCCAGTCTTGCTGTTTATCTGCAATGACTGCCAGGGCAAGTGAGGACCAGCAAGACAATTCCTGCCTAGCACCTTCCTTGGAGGAGAGAGAGTGCAACGTTTCAATTTAGCATTTTGGCGCTCACGAGGGAGACAAACTGCTTTGGCTGTTTGCAAGGCTAGGAAAGAGCAGAGCCCCAGTCTTGCTGTTTATCTGCAATGACTGCCAGGGCAAGTGAGGACCGGCAAGACAATTCCTGCCTAGCACCTTCCTTGGAGGAGAGAGAGTGCAACGTTTCATTTTGCTTTTTGGAGTGCGAGATTGAGAAAAAGCACAGTGTCTGTTTGCAAGGGTAGGAAAGAGCAGAGACCGAGTCTTCCTGTTTATCTGCAATGACTGCCAGGGCAAGTGAGGACCAGCAAGACAATTCCTGCCTAGCACCTTCCTTGGAGGAGAGAGAGTGCAACGTTTCATTTTAGCATTTTGGCGCTCACGAGGGAGACAAACTGCTTTGGCTGTTTGCAAGGCTAGGAAAGAGCAGAGACCGAGTCTTGCTGTTTATCTGCAATGACTGCCAGGGCAAGTGAGGACCAGCAAGACAATTCCTGCCTAGCACCTTCCTTGGAGGAGACAGAGTGCAACGTTTCATTTTAGCATTTTGGCCCTCACGAGGGAGACAAACTTCTTTGGCTGTTTGCAAGGCTAGGAAAGAGCAGAGCCCCAGTCTTGCTGTTTATCTGCAATGACTGCCAGGGCAAGTGAGGACCAGCAAGACAATTCCTGCCTAGCACCTTCCTTGGAGGAGAGAGAGTGCAACGTTTCATTTTAGCATTTTGGCGCTCACGAGGGAGACAAACTGCTTTTGCTGTTTGAAGGCTAGGAAAGAGCAGAGCCCCAGTCTTGCTGTTTATCTGCAATGACTGCCAGGGCAAGTGAGGACCAGCAAGACAATTCCTGCCTAGCACCTTCCTTGGAGGAGAGAGAGTGCAACGTTTCATTTTAGCATTTTGGCCCTCACGAGGGAGACAAACTGCTTTGGCTGTTTGCAAGGCTAGGAAAGAGCAGAGCCCCAGTCTTGCTGTTTATCTGCAATGACTGCCAGGGCAAGTGAGGACCAGCAAGACAATTCCTGCCTAGCACCTTCCTTGGAGGAGAGAGAGTGCAACGTTTCATTTTAGCATTTTGGCGCTCACGAGGGAGACAAACTGCTTTGGCTGTTTGCAAGGGTAGGAAAGAGCAGAGACCGAGTCTTGCTGTTTATCTGCAATGACTGCCAGGGTAAGTGAGGACCAGCAAGACAATTCCTGCCTAGCACCTTCCTTGGAGGAGAGAGAGTGCAACGTTTCATTTTAGCATTTTGGCGCTCACGAGGGAGACAAACTGCTTTGGCTGTTTGCAAGGCTAGGAAAGAGCAGAGCCCCAATCTTGCTGTTTATCTGCAATGACTGCCAGGGCAAGTGAGGACCGGCAAGACAATTCCTGCCTAGCACCTTCCTTGGAGGAGAGAGAGTGCAACGTTTCATTTTAGCATTTTGGCGCTCACGAGGGAGACGAACTGCTTTGGCTGTTTGCAAGGGTAGGAAAGAGCAGAGACCGAGTCTTCCTGTTTATCTGCAATGACTGCCAGGGCAAGTGAGGACCAGCAAGACAATTCCTGCCTAGCACCTTCCTTGGAGGAGAGAGAGTGCAACGTTTCATTTTAGCATTTTGGCGCTCACGAGGGAGACAAACTGCTTTGGCTGTTTGCAAGGCTAGGAAAGAGCAGAGACCGAGTCTTGCTGTGTATCTGCAATGACTGCCAGGGGAAGTGAGGACCAGCAAGACAATTCCTGCCTAGCATCTTCCTTGGAGGAGACAGAGTGCAACGTTTCATTTTAGCATTTTGGCCCTCACGAGGGAGACAAACTTCTTTGGCTGTTTGCAAGGCTAGGAAAGAGCAGAGCCCCAGTCTTGCTGTTTATCTGCAATGACTGCCAGGGCAAGTGAGGACCAGCAAGACAATTCCTGCCTAGCACCTTCCTTGGAGGAGAGAGAGTGCAACGTTTCATTTTAGCATTTTGGCGCTCACGAGGGAGACAAACTGCTTTTGCTGTTTGAAGGCTAGGAAAGAGCAGAGCCCCAGTCTTGCTGTTTATCTGCAATGACTGCCAGGGCAAGTGAGGACCAGCAAGACAATTCCTGCCTAGCACCTTCCTTGGAGGAGAGAGAGTGCAACGTTTCATTTTAGCATTTTGGCGCTCACGAGGGAGACAAACTGCTTTGGCTGTTTGCAAGGCTAGGAAAGAGCAGAGCCCCAGTCTTGCTGTTTATCTGCAATGACTGCCAGGGCAAGTGAGGACCAGCAAGACAATTCCTGCCTAGCACCTTCCTTGGAGGAGAGAGAGTGCAACGTTTCATTTTAGCATTTTGGCGCTCACGAGGGAGACAAACTGCTTTGGCTGTTTGCAAGGCTAGGAAAGAGCAGAGCCCCAATCTTGCTGTTTATCTGCAATGACTGCCAGGGCAAGTGAGGACCAGCAAGACAATTCCTGCCTAGCACCTTCCTTGGAGGAGAGAGAGTGCAACGTTTCATTTTAGCATTTTGGCGCTCACGAGGGAGACAAACTGCTTTGGCTGTTTGCAAGGCTAGGAAAGAGCAGAGACCGAGTCTTGCTGTGTATCTGCAATGACTGCCAGGGGAAGTGAGGACCAGCAAGACAATTCCTGCCTAGCACCTTCCTTGGAGGAGACAGAGTGCAACGTTTCATTTTAGCATTTTGGCCCTCACGAGGGAGACAAACTTCTTTGGCTGTTTGCAAGGCTAGGAAAGAGCAGAGCCCCAGTCTTGCTGTTTATCTGCAATGACTGCCAGGGCAAGTGAGGACCAGCAAGACAATTCCTGCCTAGCACCTTCCTTGGAGGAGAGAGAGTGCAACGTTTCATTTTAGCATTTTGGCGCTCACGAGGGAGACAAACTGCTTTTGCTGTTTGAAGGCTAGGAAAGAGCAGAGCCCCAGTCTTGCTGTTTATCTGCAATGACTGCCAGGGCAAGTGAGGACCAGCAAGACAATTCCTGCCTAGCACCTTCCTTGGAGGAGAGAGAGTGCAACGTTTCATTTTAGCATTTTGGCGCTCACGAGGGAGACAAACTGCTTTGGCTGTTTGCAAGGCTAGGAAAGAGCAGAGCCCCAGTCTTGCTGTTTATCTGCAATGACTGCCAGGGCAAGTGAGGACCAGCAAGACAATTCCTGCCTAGCACCTTCCTTGGAGGAGAGAGAGTGCAACGTTTCATTTTAGCATTTTGGCGCTCACGAGGGAGACAAACTGCTTTGGCTGTTTGCAAGGGTAGGAAAGAGCAGAGACCGAGTCTTGCTGTTTATCTGCAATGACTGCCAGGGTAAGTGAGGACCAGCAAGACAATTCCTGCCTAGCACCTTCCTTGGAGGAGAGAGAGTGCAACGTTTCATTTTAGCATTTTGGCGCTCACGAGGGAGACAAACTGCTTTGGCTGTTTGCAAGGCTAGGAAAGAGCAGAGCCCCAATCTTGCTGTTTATCTGCAATGACTGCCAGGGCAAGTGAGGACCGGCAAGACAATTCCTGCCTAGCACCTTCCTTGGAGGAGAGAGAGTGCAACGTTTCATTTTAGCATTTTGGCGCTCACGAGCGAGACAAACTGCTTTGGCTGTTTGCAAGGGTAGGAAAGTGCAGAGACCGAGTCTTCCTGTTTATCTGCAATGACTGCCAGGGCAAGTGAGGACCAGCAAGACAATTCCTGCCTAGCACCTTCCTTGGAGGAGAGAGAGTGCAACGTTTCATTTTGCTTTTTGGAGTGCGAGATTGAGAAAAAGCACAGTGTCTGTTTGCAAGGCTAGGAAAGAGCAGAGCCCCAGTCTTGCTGTTTATCTGCAATGACTGCCAGGGCAAGTGAGGACCAGCAAGACAATTCCTGCCTAGCACCTTCCTTGGAGGAGAGAGAGTGCAACGTTTCATTTTGATTTTTTGGAGTGCGAGATTGAGAAAAAGCACAGTGTCTGTTTGCAAGGGTAGGAAAGAGCAGAGACCGAGTCTTCCTGTTTATCTGCAATGACTGCCAGGGCAAGTGAGGACCAGCAAGACAATTCCTGCCTAGCACCTTCCTTGGAGGAGACAGAGTGCAACGTTTCATTTTAGCATTTTGGCGCTGACGAGGGAGACAAACTGCTTTGGCTGTTTGCAAGGCTAGGAAAGAGCAGAGACCGAGTCTTGCTGTGTATCTGCAATGACTGCCAGGGCAAGTGAGGACCAGCAAGACAATTCCTGCCTAGCACCTTCCTTGGAGGAGAGAGAGTGCAACGTTTCATTTTAGCATTTTGGCCCTCACGAGGGAGACAACTGCTTTGGCTGTTTGCAAGGCTAGGAAAGAGCAGAGCCCCAGTCTTGCTGTTTATCTGCAATGACTGCCAGGGCAAGTGAGGACCAGCAAGACAATTCCTGCCTAGCACCTTCCTTGGAGGAGAGAGAGTGCAACGTTTCATTTTAGCATTTTGGCGCTCACGAGGGAGACGAACTGCTTTGGCTGTTTGCAAGGCTAGGAAAGAGCAGAGCCCCAATCTTGCTGTTTATCTGCAATGACTGCCAGGGCAAGTGAGGACCAGCAAGACAATTCCTGCCTAGCACCTTCCTTGGAGGAGAGAGAGTGCAACGTTTCATTTTAGCATTTTGGCGCTCACGAGGGAGACGAACTTCTTTTGCTGTTGCAAGGCTAGGAAAGAGCAGAGCCCCAGTCTTGCTGTTTATCTGCAATGACTGCCAGGGCAAGTGAGGACCAGCAAGACAATTCCTGCCTAGCACCTTCCTTGGAGGAGAGAGAGTGCAACGTTTCATTTTAGCATTTTGGCGCTCACGAGGGAGACGAACTGCTTTGGCTGTTTGCAAGGGTAGGAAAGAGCAGAGACCGAGTCTTCCTGTTTATCTGCAATGACTGCCAGGGCAAGTGAGGACCAGCAAGACAATTCCTGCCTAGCACCTTCCTTGGAGGAGACAGAGTGCAACGTTTCATTTTAGCATTTTGGCCCTCACGAGGGAGACAAACTTCTTTGGCTGTTTGCAAGGCTAGGAAAGAGCAGAGCCCCAGTCTTGCTGTTTATCTGCAATGACTGCCAGGGCAAGTGAGGACCAGCAAGACAATTCCTGCCTAGCACCTTCCTTGGAGGAGAGAGAGTGCAACGTTTCATTTTAGCATTTTGGCGCTCACGAGGGAGACAAACTGCTTTTGCTGTTTGAAGGCTAGGAAAGAGCAGAGCCCCAGTCTTGCTGTTTATCTGCAATGACTGCCAGGGCAAGTGAGGACCAGCAAGACAATTCCTGCCTAGCACCTTCCTTGGAGGAGAGAGAGTGCAACGTTTCATTTTAGCATTTTGGCGCTCACGAGGGAGACAAACTGCTTTGGCTGTTTGCAAGGCTAGGAAAGAGCAGAGCCCCAGTCTTGCTGTTTATCTGCAATGACTGCCAGGGCAAGTGAGGACCAGCAAGACAATTCCTGCCTAGCACCTTCCTTGGAGGAGAGAGAGTGCAACGTTTCATTTTAGCATTTTGGCGCTCACGAGGGAGACAAACTGCTTTGGCTGTTTGCAAGGCTAGGAAAGAGCAGAGCCCCAATCTTGCTGTTTATCTGCAATGACTGCCAGGGCAAGTGAGGACCGGCAAGACAATTCCTGCCTAGCACCTTCCTTGGAGGAGAGAGAGTGCAACGTTTCATTTTAGCATTTGGCGCTCACGAGGGAGACGAACTGCTTTGGCTGTTTGCAAGGGTAGGAAAGAGCAGAGACCGAGTCTTCCTGTTTATCTGCAATGACTGCAAGGGCAAGTGAGGACCAGCAAGACAATTCCTGCCTAGCACCTTCCTTGGAGGAGAGAGAGTGCAACGTTTCATTTTAGCGTTTTGGCGCTCACGAGGGAGACA
>NW_028114105.1:0-15442 GCF_964289735.1 Phaethon aethereus | reverse complement strand
GGCGCGGCGCGGGGACGGCACGCGGGGGGACCGGCCGGCGGCGCAGGGTGGGGTCCCGGGGGGGGGGGGGGCGGGGGGCGCGGACGGGTCCCCTCAAGCTTTCGGGTTCCTCCGCCGTCGCCTCCGACCCGTCGCCCCCACGGGCGGCGTCGCGGCGCGCGGACGGGCCCCGGCACGCGGACGCGTCCGGCCGAGGTCTGCGCCCGCCGCCCCCCGAGCGAGACCCCGACGTGTCCTTCTTCTCACCCCCCCCCCCCACCCCAGGGTGACTCCGGGGGCCCCTTGGAGTGTAACGGGGTGCTGCAAGGGGTGGTCTCGTGGGGCATGGCCGTCTGCGGGCGCCGCGGCCAACCCGGCGTCTACGCCAACGGCCAACGTCTGCCGCGCCACGCCCTGGATCCGCAAATGCATCGGGAGGCAGTGAGACCCCCTCCTCCGCGACCCCCCCCCCCGGGGGGGGGCACACACACACACCCCCCCCCCCACCCCGAGGGGCTTCACCCCCGGACCGGGGGGGGGCGGGGGGAGAAAAATAAAAATTGAAATGAAAAATTTCCCAGAATGCACTTGGGGAAGGGCGAAATGGGGGGGGGGCTCCGGGGGTCCCCGGGGAGGGACCCCCGCCCAGGACCGCTCCCTGCGGGGGCGGGGTAAGGGAGTTTGGGGGGGAGCGGGAACTGGGAGCACTGGGGGGGTGGTGGGGAATTGGGGGGAACTGGGAGCACTGGGGGCGTGGTGGGGAATTGGGGGAGGAACTGGGAGCACTGGGGGGGCAGAGGGAATTGGGGGGAACTGGGAGCACTGGGGGGCAGTGGGAACTGGGGGAACTGGGAGCACTGGGGGGGCAGTGGGAGATGGGGGAACTGGGAGGGGATCAGTGGGAACTGGGGGAACTGGGAGCACTGGGTGGGGCAGTGGGAACTGGGGGCACTGGGGGGGCAGTGGGAGACGGGGGGAACTGGGAGGGGATCAGTGGGATCTGGGGGAACTGGAAGCACTGGGGGGGGCAGTGGGAACTGGGGGAATTGGGCGGGGATCAGTGGGAACTGGGGGAACTGGGAGCACTGGGGGGGCAGTGGGAACTGGGGGAACTGGGAGGGGATCAGTGGGAACTGGGAGCACTGGGGGGCAGTGGGAACTGGGGGAATTGGGAGGGGATCAGTGGGAACTGGGGGAACTGGGAGCACTGGGGGGGCAGTGGGAATTGGGGGGAACTGGGAGGGGATCAGTGGGAACTGGGGGAACTGGGAGCACTGGGGGGGCAGTGGGAACTGGGGGAACTGGGAGGGGATCAGTGGGAACTGGGAGCACTGGGGGGGCAGGGGGAACTGGGGGGGTGTGTGAGCAACCATTTAATGAGTGACACGGACGGATTTCCCTCGTTAGCGTTAATGAGGAACAGCCCCCCCAGACCCCCCCCCCGTGACGGGGCCCGGGTTCCTCCCCCCCCCTCCCCGCACTGGGGAAAGGGACTAATTAATAAGACTTAATTAACAGCGATAATTAATCCTCAGCCCGATCCCCGCGCACCTGCGGGTGCTGGGCGCTTGCTTCTCTTCAGGCTGCTGCGCCGGCCGCGAGGACCCCGCCCTCATTAATCAGCCAATTAATTAATGAGTTAATTACAGGCGCTAATTGGGAGCCTGGTTGAAAGCCAAGGTCAAGGGCGGGGGGGAGGGGAGGGTCTGCGGGGGCACGAGGAGTTCATGGAAGGTCCTTCGTGGGCATCTGGAGACAGGGAAAGCTCGTTAGGACTAATTAGCCCCTAATTAGCCCCCTAATTAGCCGAAGGCCCGGGGGAGGGAGCTGAGGAAGGGGCCGGGGAGCCCCTCGGGGGCAGGTCTGGGGGGTCACCCTGGGGGTGACACGTTCATGAGAACCGAGGGGTGGCCGGGGGGTGCCCCGGGGCCACCCAAGGGCCAAGTGGTGACAAGGTGGCCGCTGGTGGCCGCTGGTGGCCCTCCCGGGGGGCGGCGCCTGCGGTGGGCAATGGTCCCCGTTGGTGGCGTCTGACCTTGGCCTTGGGGACAAATGCCCATCCCCATGGGTGGCATCTGAGCCTGCGATGGGTGATGGTCCCTGTTGGTGGTGTCTGACCTTGGCCTTGGAGACAATGTCTGTCCCCATGGGTGGCATCTTCACCCGTGATGGGTGACGGTCTCCGTTGGTGGCATCTGACCTTGGCTTTGGGGACAGATGCCCATCCCCATGGGTGGCATCTTCACCCATGATGGGTGACGGTCCCCATTGGTGGCATCTGACCTTGGCTTTGGGGACAGATGCCCATCCCCATGGGTGGCATCTGCACCTGCCATGGGTGACGGTCCCTGTTGGTGGTGTCTGACCTTGGCCTTGGAGACAGACGCCCATCCCCATGGGTGGCATCTTCACCCGTGATGGGTGACGGTCCCCATTAATGGTGTTTGACCTTGGCCTTGGGGACAGATGCCCACCCCCATGGGTGGCATCTTCACATGCGATGGGCGACAGTCCTCGTTGGTGGTGTTTGACCTTGGCCTTGGGGACAGATGCCCGTCCCCACGGGTGACATCCCGCCGGAGCTCTACGCCGGCCCCGTCCCAGGGTCCCCGACCGAACCCGCTGCCCCGGCGCCACCTCCAGGTGCCCCAACCGGCCACCCCGGTTCTCGGCAAGACCTGGCAGGGCCCCAAAAATGGAGGCGACGAACACGGCGCCGATGACATCACAGCCGGGCTGGGGAGGCGCGGCGGCGGGGGAGGGGGCCAGACCCGGGGCCGTGGAGGTCAGCACCCCCCGGGCGGTGGGGCAGGAGGCGACACCGGTGGCCTCGGTGGGAATCGGGGTCCCCCGCCGGGGTATTTTGGGGACGCGGGGGCCACCCCGGGGGGGGGCAGAGGGTGGGGCCGGGGGGGCGGGGCTGGGGGATTTACTCCTTCCTCCTGATTTACGCCGGGAGGAGGCAACCCCGGTGACACCAGGGGGAATCGGGGTCCCCTTCGCCCCTTTTTTGGGGTCCCCCTCACTCTGACCCCCCCCGTAGGACCCCCCAAAACCTGCCCCGTGTTTGGGGGTCCCCCTGTTCTCCTTTTTGGGGGGTCCCCGCATCTCCGCCCCTGTTTTGGGGTCCCCCTCACTCTGACCCCCCCCCGTAGGACCCCCCAAAACCTGCCCCGTGTTTGGGGGTCCCCCTCTTCTCTCTCCTTTTTGGGGGGGTCCCCCAGCCCTGCCCCTGTTCTGGGGACGAAGGGGGAAACTGAGGCACGCTGCGGTGTCCCCCCCCCCGAGCCCAGTTAATTACCTGGTGTTAATTGGGCTCCGCCCACTTCCAGGAGGTGGGAGGGGCCTGAAGGTGGGGAAGGCCCACCCCCCATGCCCGAGCCGCAGGGGATTGTGGGTAATTTGGGGCTGGCGAGGGGGCGTTTGGCCCCGGTGCCTGGAGGTGACCTGGCAGAGTAGGATGGCACTGGGATGAACTGGGATGAACTGGGAGGCACCGGGAAGAGCGCTGGGACATACTGGGAAGCACAGGAAGGCCCTGATAGGTGTGGGGATGAACTGGGAGGCACTGGGAAGGGTAAAAAGGGCACTGGGAGGCACTGGGAAGGGCACTGGGACATACTGGGAAGCACTGGGAAGAACAGAAAGGCCTTGATAGCTATAGGGGGGAACTGGGAAGTACAGGGATGAACTGGGAAGGACAGGAAGGGCACTGGGAGGCACTGGGAGGTCCTAGAGGAGCTCAGGGGGAGCACTGGGATGCACTGAGGTGTACTGGGATATACTGGGATGCCCTGGGGAACAGGGTATTGCCCCAAGTACACTGGAAGCACAAACTGGGACACTCTAGGAGGCACTGGGAAGCGCTGGGGCACACTGGGAGACACTGAAATTTACTGGCAAATGCTGGGAGGCACTGGGATAAACTGGAATGCTCTGGAAGGCAATGAGACATACTGGGTTGTACTGGGAAGCACTAGGAGACACCGGGAGGCACTGGGAGGCTGTGGGCTGGCACTGGGAAGCACTGGGAGGCACTGGGAGGCTGTGGGCTGGCACTGGGAAGCACTGGGAGACAGCGGGAGGCACTGGGAGGCTGTGGGCAGGCACTGGGAGACACCAGGAGGCACTGGGAGGCACTGGGAGGCTGTGGGCTGGAACTGGGAAGCATTGGGAGACAGCGGGAGGCACTAGGAGGCTGTGGGATGGCACTGGGAAGCATTGGGAGACACCGGGAGGCACTGGGAGGCTGTGGGATGGCACTGGGAAGCACTGGGAGACACTGGGAGGCTGTGGGATGGCACTGGGAAGCACTGGGAGACACCGGGAGGCACTGGGAGGCTGTGGGATGGCACTGGGAAGCACTGGGAGACACTGGGAGGCACTGGGAGGCACTGAGAAGGGATACCCCAGGAGACACTGGGAAGGCACTGGGATGTCCCAGAAGGCTCTGGGACAGCACTGGGGTCACTGGGACAGCACTGGAGGGCACTGGAAAGCAGTGGGAGGCACTGGGAGGCACTGGGAAGAACTAGGATGCCCTAGGAGACAGTGGGAAGGCACTGGGAAGCTTTGGGGACCACTGGGAGGCACTGGGAGGCACTGGGAAGCACTGGGATGCCTCGGAAGGCGTTAGGAGGGACTAGGATGCCCCAGAGGCGCTGGGAAGGCACCGGGAAGGCACCGGAAAAGCTCTGGGAGGCACTGGGAAGGCACTGGGAAGGCAGCGGGAAGGCAGCGGAAAGGCAGCGGGAGGCACTGGGAGTCACTGGGAAGGCACAGGGAAGGCACTGGGAGGCACTGGGAAGGCACTGGGAAGGCAGCAGGAAGGCATCGGGAAGGCACTGGGAGGCACTGGGAAGGCACTGGGAAGGCAGCAGGAAGGCACTGGGAAGGCAGCAGGAAGGCACCGGGAGGCACTGGGAGGTACTGGGAGGCACTGGGAGGCACTGGGAGCACTGGTTGGCACCCGCCCGCTCCGGGCCGGGGTGTGGCGGGAGGGTGAGACCGCCCCGACCGGCCCCGCTCCCTCCCGGGGTGGCCCCAGCCCAGGCGGGGCCCGACCGGGATTTAAGGAGCTGGGCCCGGCACCCGCCACCCTCCTCTTCCTCCTCTTCCTCCCGCCGCCGCCATGGAGCGCCTCCTGCCACTGCTGCTCCTGGCCGCCAGTGAGGGCACTGGGGGGCACTGGGAGGCACTGGGAGGCGCTGGGAGGGGGCTGGGAGGCACTGCTAGGGAGGTGGGAGTTTGCTGGGGGGCACTGGGATGCACTGGGAGGGCACTGGGGAGCGCTTAGGAGGTGCTGGGGGGACACTGGGGAAGCACTGGGAGGTGCTGGGGGGGCACTGGGAGGGAACTGGGGAGCACTAGGAGGTGCTGGGGGGGCACTGGGGAAGCACTGGGAGGTGCTGGGGGGCACTGGGGAAGCACTGGGAAGGCACTGGGGGCCACTGGTGGGGGGCAGAAGAGAGAGGGGAAGATACTGGGAGGACACTGGGAGATCCCAGGAGGCACTGAGAGGGCACTGGGAAGGAGCTGGAGGTGAACTGGGGACACTGGGAAGCACTGGGAGCATACTGGTGTGAGTGGGAGAGAAAGAGGAAGCACTGGGAGGCAATAGGTGGCATGGAACTGGTACTGGGAGGGAGCTGTGGGTAAACTGGGGGCACTGGGAGGCAGTGGGACTGTACTGGTGTAGGTAGGAGGGAAAGAGAAGGTACTGGGGAACACTGCAAGGGGGGCACTGGGAAGCACTGGGAGCACTGGTGGGGTGTAGAAAGGAATGAGGAGGTTGCAGGAGGGTAATGGAGGGCACTGGGAGGGTACTGGGAAGGAGTTGGAGGTGAACTGGGGGCACTGGGAGCATACTGGTGGTATGTGGGAGGAATGGGGAAGCACTGGGAGGCACCAGGGAGAAACTGAGGGATAGTGGGAGGGAACTGGAAGGTGCTGAGCATGTACTGGGAGGGAGCTGGGGGAAACTGGGGGCACTGGGAGGCGCTGAGTGGGAACTGGAGGCTACTGGGAAGATTTGACAGGCAGTGGGAGGAACTGGTGTGACGCAGGGAGGCACTGGGGGCCACGGAGGGGGAATGAGGCAGTGTTGGGAAAGAACTGGGAGGGCACTGGGAGGCACTGGGAGGCACTGGGAGGCAGTGGGTGGGAAGCGGTGGGGCACTGGGGACACTGGGAGGGAGAGGGAGAACTGGGAGGACGCAGGGTGACACGGGGCAGTGCTGGGTGGCCCAGGAGACCACCTAGGAAGGAACTGGGCGGGCACTGGGAGGGCACTGGGAGGCACTGGGAGGCAGTGGGTGGGAAGCGGTGGGGCGCTGGGAGGGAGAGGGAGAACAGGGAGGACACGGGGGTGACGTGGGGTGGTGCTGGGTGGCCCAGGAGACCCCCTAGGAAGGCACTGGGAGGCACTGGGAGGCACTGGGAGGCACTGGGAGGGCCGGGCGGGTGCTGAGCCCGGCTCTGCCCCGGCAGCGGCCGTGGGGGATGAGAACCGGATCGTGGGGGACGAGAACCGGATCGTGGGGGGCCGCAGCTGCCAGAAGAGGCGTCACCCCTACCAGGTGGTCCTGCTGGGCCCCGAGAAGAACATCCACTGCGGGGGCGTCCTCCTCGGCAAGTCCTGGGTGCTGACGGCCGCCCACTGCGACACCAGGAGGTGGGTGGCCCTGGGGTGGGGCAGGGACCCCTTCTGGCCAACGGGCTACCGGGAGGAGCCGTGGTGAGGTCCGGCAGGAGCCCTTGGTGGCCGTTGGTGGCCCTTGGCCGTGGCAGGACCCGCTTCGGGATTCGTCTCAATGTGGGTGGAGAACCTCAACGGGAAGAGGTGGTGGTGGCGGGGGTGCCCCTAGCCCAGGTCCTCCTCCCCGCCCCACAACCTTCTGGGACCCACCGCCCATGGAGCCAGTCAACCGGTGGGGACTGGGTGGCTACCTGCTGGGCAGAGGAGGCCACCTTGACCATCCCATTGGCTTCCCAACACCACCATGCCATTGAGTTCCCAGTATGACCATCCCGTTGGCCTGGCCACCACAATCGCCCCGTTGGGCTCCCAACATGACCATCCAACTGGGCTGGCCACCACAACCGCCCAGCTGGGCTCCCAACATGACCATCCCATTGGGCTGGCCACCACAACCATCCAAGTGGGTTCCCAGAATGACCATCTAACTGGGCTGGCCACCACAACCATCCAGTTGGCTCCCAACATGACCATCCCGTTGGGTTGACCACCACAACCACGCCCTCAGCACGGCCAAGAGGTTCTCACACCAAGCGTCTCCTGGGGTTCCGCAGGGTCATGTAGACATCTCCCCAAGAACCATGTGACCCTCTCCCCAGGAGAAGAGCTCTCCCGTGGAGGTCTCCTCCCTTGGCCACCCGAGGCCACCCTCCTGGCCAAGGAGGACCTGAACTGCCCCCAGATTTGATGTCTGAAGAGAGGTCTCCTCCTCCACCCCTTCCCACCAGCTCTGTGGACTGGGACCTTGCTTGGACCAGAACAGGTTGGGTGGAGGAGGCAAACCAGTTTGAGGAGCCTGTGGCACTGGTGTGACTGGCCTGGGCAGGGGCACCCATGTGCTGAGCCCATGGGAGGACCACGGAGGCCACCGTCCCCGCGCCACGGGGGCTCGAGCCATCTCCTCGAGGTAGAGACGTGGACGTTCTTCCATTTTGTGGTGGTCTCTGAGCTTCTCCTTGGCCGAGCACCGACGCGAGGGGAGGAGCTACCAGAAAAATGGGGCAGAAACCCCGGATTTTGGGGCTTTTTTTTTTTATAGTGGGGTGCGTCGAGGACCTGGCGAGCGGCCAGGAGGTCCAGGTCCTCAGGTTGGAGCCGGTTCTTCTTCCACTCGGGTTGGACCAGGGAGGACTCGCTTCACCTTGGCCGACTCCGGCTGACCCACCGGGTGCCTCGGTTTCCCCACCTGGTGAAGGATATTCATGGTGGGAGGGGGGAGGTCTTCCGCCCTACTTCCCAGGAGCTCCTCCCCACCTCCACCACGTGGACCTTCCCCGGCACATGCCACGTCCGCCGAGGAACCTCACCGTGGTCCTTTCTCCACCCCTTTGCCCAGACCCATCCCCATCCGCATGGGTGACCACAGCTTGAAGACCAAGGAGGGGACGGAACAGTGCATCAACTCGGCCAAGGCCTTCATCCACCCCAACTACAACCCCACCAGCCACGACAGTGACATCATGCTGCTGAAGCTCCAGAAGCCGGTCCGCTTCACCGACCACATCAATCCCGTGGCCCTTCCCAAACGTTGTCCCCCACCCAACACCGAGTGCATCGTGTCAGGGTGGGGCAGCACCAGCAGCCCTGAAGGTAGGTGGAAACATCTCCTCGTAGCACGTGGCGGGGGTGGGGGGTGGTCCTCAAGGGACCTGGGGACGTCTCAGCCTCTTGAAGACACCTCAGCATCGTGGGGACATCTCAGCGTCTTGAGGACATCTCAGCATCTTGAGGACATCCCAGTGTCTTGAAGACACCTCAGCATCTTGGGGACATCCCAGTCTCTTGGGGATATCCCAGAGTCTTGGGGGCATCTCAGTGTCTTGGGGACATCCCAGCATCTTGGGGACATCCCAGCATCTTGGGGACATCCCAGCTTCTTGGGGACATCTTAGTGTCTTGGGGACATCTCAGCGTCTTGGAGACATTTCAGCAACTTGGAGACATCTCAGCATCTTGGGGACATTATTAGTGTCCTGGGGACATCTCTCTGGGGGGGAGGCCTGGGCCCACCAGCGGTCCACGGGGTGGGTGGCTGTGGAGGTCTCTGTTCTCCATCAGGTCCATGCCATGACCACAGGAGACTCCAAATCACCTCCACGGTGGTCATTCACCCCCTCATCTTGAGGGCACCTTCCATGGTGGGGTGTCACAGCCCACATCACCCTAGGAGGCAGAAGGTCCCACTGTTTCCGTGCTCCCCTGGGACCCTTCCCCCAAGCTGAGGTGCGTGCCAGGACCCCTGACCATGTCCCGCTGTCCCCAGGGTACTTCCCCGACGTTCTCCAGTGCGGGGTGGTCTACACCATGCCCAACGAGGAGTGCGGCAAGCTCTACCCCAAAGGCATCACCAAGAACATGCTCTGCGCCGGCGTCACCGCAGGGGGCACCGACTCCTGCCAGGTAGGTCTCGGGGAGGGGGGGTGCTTCCCCCCACCCTGGCAGGGTGGGGGTCTGGGTGGCTCCTTGAGGAGAGACCCCCGTGGGGTGGGGGCACCCTGCCCGCGTGGCGTTGAGGACCGGTAGAAGAACCCAACTCCATGGCGTAATGGTCTTGGGGACACGGGCCGCTGGCGGGACCCCTCGCCCCACCACGGGGACCCCCGGCTGCCATAGGCACCACCTGGGTTCCGTAGGTACGCTGGGTGCTATAGGGACCCCTCACCGAGCACCATGCACGCCCCTGGGTGCTATAGGGGTCCCTGGGAGTCATGGACCCCCCCGTCCCAAGCACTGCACAGCACCCTGGGCGCTGGAGAGACCCCCTGGGTGCTATAGGCACCCCCCAAAGCACCATACAGATCCCTGGCTACCCTAGGGACCCCCCAGGCACTGTACAGCTCGCTGGGTGCTATAGGGATCGCTGGGCATTATAGGGACGCCTGCATGCTATAGGGACCCCTGGGAGCTATAGGAACCACAAGGCAACCAACATAAAGCCTTCTGGGTGCTATAGGGACCCCTAAGGTGCTATAGGGAGGCCTGGGTGCTATGGGGACTCCTGGGCACTATAGGGACACCCTGGGTGCTATAGGGACCCCTAATTGCTGTAAGGAGCTTCTGGGTGCTGTAGGGACCCCCCAGCAATGTACAGCTCCTATATGCGCTATAGGGACCCCCATGGCTTTAAAGGGACCACAAGGCAACATACAGGCACCCTGAGTGCTATAGGGGCCCCCAAGCTCTATAGGAACACCCTGCACGCTATAGGGACTCCTAGGCAATATACAGTCTCCTTGGTGCTATAGGGACCCCTAGACAATATGGGGACCTCCTGGGTGCTATAGGACCCCCAGGGTGTTATCAGAAGGCCTGGGTGCTATAGGTACCCCCAAAAATTCTACAGCCCCTTGGGTACTATGGGGTTCCCATGGCCCTGTTGGGACCTCCCCAGTGCTATAGGGACCTCCTGGGCCTCAGCTCCAGCTCCCCACAGGACATGGTCTCCATGCCCTGACGCTATAGGGCACGGTGGTCTCCATGCCCTGACCCTATAGGACATGGTGGTCTCCATGCCCTGACCCCAGAGGGCACAGTGGTCTCCGTGCCCTGACCTTATAGGACATGGTGGTTTCCGTGCCCTGACCCTATAGGACACGGTGGTCTCCGTGCCCTGACCGTATAGGACATGGTGGTCTCCATGCCCTGACCCCATAGGACATGGTGGTTTCCGTGCCCTGACCCTATAGGACATGGTGGTCTCCGTGCCCTGACCCCATAGGACATGGTGGTTTCCGTGCCCTGACCCTATAGGACATGGTGGTCTCTGTGCCCTGACCCCATAGGACATGGTGGTCTCTGTGCCCTGACCCTATAGGGCACGGTGGCCTCCATGCCCTGACGCTATAGGGCACAGTGGTCTCCATGCCCTGATGCTATAGGGCACAGTGGTCTCCATGCCCTGATGCTATAGGGCACGGTGGTCTCCATGCCCTGACCCTATAGGACGTGGTGGTCTCCATGCCCTGACCCTATAGGACATGGTGGTCTCCATGTCCTGACCCTATAGGACATGGTGGTCTCTGTGCCCTGACCCCACAGGACATGGTGGTCTCCGTGCCCTGACCCTATAGGACGTGGTGGTCTCCATGCCCTGACCCTATAGGACGTGGTGGCCTCCATGCCCTGACCTCACAGGACGTGGTGGCCCCCAAGGGAGAACCATTGGTTCCCGTGGGGTGGAGCTGGGGGGATTTGGGGGTGGGGGGGGTGCCGGGGCCACCCAGCCGTGGGGCCACCTCACGGGGTGCTTCTCTCCACCAGGGCGACTCGGGGGGTCCGCTGGTGTGCAGGGACGAGCTGCAGGGCGTGGTGTCGTGGGGCATGCAGGTGTGCGGGCAGCGGGGCAAGCCGGGCGTCTACACCCGCGTCTGCGAGTTCACCGCCTGGATCCACGACATCATGAGGAGGAACGGCCAGGCCTGAGCCACCCCCCGAAAGGAAGCGTCCTCCCCCCCGCCCCCCCAGAACACCGGGGGTCTTCTTCTCCCTCCTCCCGTCCCGCGCCGCCCTCCCGCGCGTGCCGGGGAAGAGCTCCCGGAATAAAGCCCCGTGAAACGTGGCCGCCTTCCGCCGTCCCGTGGCTCCACCGCGGACACCGAGGCCACGGGCCGGGAGGAGGAGTGGGAGGATCGTGGCCACCATGAGCGTGGTGAGGAAATCGCCCCAGTTCTGAGGGTTGGTGGCCATGGTGGACAACTCATGACCACGCATGTTTGGTGCTGCTTGGTCATGGTGGCAACCTGCAACCATCTATGTGGCGCTGGTGGCCATGGTGGACAACTCACGGCCATGTGTACCTGGTGCGGGTGGCCACGGTGGCAACCTGCAACCATGTGCGGGTGGCCACGGTGGCAACCTGCAACCATCTATCTGGTGCCAGTGGCCATGCTGGACAACTCACGGCTGCGTGTACCTGGTGCAGGTGGCCACGGTGGCAACCTGCAACCATCTATCTGGTGCCGGTGGCCATGGTGGACAACTCACGGCTGCGTGTACCTGGTGCAGGTGGCCACGGTGGCAACCTGCAACCATCTATCTGGTGCCGGTGGCCATGGTGGACAACTCACGGCCATGTGTACCTGGTGCGGGTGGCCACGGTGGCAACCTGCAACCATCTATCTGGTGCCGGTGGCCATGGTGGACAACTCACGGCCGTGTGTACCTGGTGCGGGTGGCCACGGTGGCAACCTGCAACCATCTATGTAGCGCTGGTGGCCATGGTGGACAACTCACGGCCATGTGTACCTGGTGCGGGTGGCCACGGTGGCAACCTGCAACCATCTATGTAGCGCTGGTGGCCATGGTGGACAACTCACGGCCATGTGTACCTGGTGCGGGTGGCCACGGTGGCAACCACACGTCTGGTGCTGACAGGGAACCCGTGTCCAGCTCTGGAAGACATGTGTTGAGGTCTGGAGGACACGCGTGTCCAGATCTGGAGGACATGTGACCAGGCTGTAGAACACCTGTCCGTATCTACAGGACACGTGTCCACGTCTGGAGTGCGCATGTGTCCAGGTCTGTAGAACACGTGTCCAGGTCTGGAGGACACGTATGTCCACAGCAAGAGGACGTAGATGTCCAAGCTTGGAGAACACACACACGCAACTCGGGAAGCTACGGGTGGTGACCCACCACCACGTATGTCCAGCCTGGTGGCCACAGCTGGCATGTCACCACCACGCGTGTCCGTCTCTGGAGGCCGTGGCCAGTGCCCTGCGGTCCCACGTGTCCCCCCGCACACCATGAGGCCACCCCATGGCCCCACCGCCAGGGGCTGGGGCCACCCCACGTCCTCACCACCAGCCGGGGCACCAGGGGTTATCGCGGGCTGTGTAAACCAGGAGTAAAGCAGGGAGATGGCTCCTCCTGGGAGTGCGTGGGCGCCCAAATTGGCGCCAATTAGGAGCTCGCTAACGAGGCGGCCGCTAACGAGGCCCCCCACCGAGAGAACCAGTTGGGCCAAGCCCACAGCGTGCAGCTCCGCCCGAGAAGCCGCACCGCCCTGTTTACACCACTTACACCCAGCGGGACCGCTTTGGGTTTACACAGGGGGGAGCAAGCCCCGCCCCTCCCACCTCCTGGCCACACCCCCCACACCATAAGCCCCGCCCCCATGAGGGTGCAGGCGGCACAGAGTGACAGCGCCCTCTAGCGCAAGGGTGCACCCAAGGGTGTGCACAGGGGCGGGTGCGCACAGGTAGATAAACGCGTGTCGTGGACGTGTGGACGCGTGTCGTGGACACGTGGACGGGTGTCATGGACGTGTCGACGTGTCGTGGACGCGTGGACGTGTGTTGTGGACATGTGGATGTGTGTCATGGACTTGTGGACATGCGGACGTGTGTCGTAGACGCGTGGACGTGTGTTGTGGACATGCAGACACGTGTTGCAGACGTGTGGACGTGTGTCATGGACATGGGGACAGGTGGACACGTGTTGTGGAGGTGTGGAGGTGTGTTGTCATGTAGGGGTCTGCGTGTGCACACGGGTGTTGACCACGTGAGAACCACACGCAACAAGCTTCGGTCTTCTGCTCCAGCCCTCGAAACCGGCCAGCCAACCTGTCTGTGAGGGTCTCCAAAGCTGATTGGCCAATCAGCTGGTCTCCAAAGCTGACTGGCCAATTAGCTGGTCTCCAAAGCCAGACAGCCAATTGGTACATGCTGATGTCTTAATTTGGTTGGCCAACCAGGACGTGGTGGCCTCCAAAGCCGGTTGGCCAACCAGGACGTGGTGGCCTCCAAAGCCGGTTGGCCAACCAGCACGTGGTGGCCTCCAAAGCTGGTTGGCCAGCCAGCACATGGTGGCCTCCAAGACTCTCTGGCCAACGGGACTTGCTGGCTTGCAAGGCAGCCGGCCAATAGCGCACGCCGGTCTCCAAGGCCGTTAGCCAACGAACACGTCCACATCCCCAAAGCCAGCTGGTCAATCCCTACGCGTGAGTTTCCGAAGTCACTGGCCAATCGTCTCGCGCTGGTCACCGAAGCCGCCGGCCAGCGCAACCAGCCAATCGTCCGCCTCGGTCTCCCAAAGCCGGTTGACCCACCAGCATCATCACGTCTCCAAACCCAACCGGCCAACCGGCACCCCCCGCCTCGCCGCAGCGCCGTCCGCGCGCGGCCGGCCGGCGCCGAGCGAACCCACCGGCGGCCGCCGACCGCCGAAGCCAACCGGCCAATGGGCGCGCGCCGCCGCCTCTCGCCGTGACGCAAGGCGAGGCGGCACCGAGGAAGCGCCGAGGGATTAAGGGAAGGAGGCGGCCGGGGCGTCTTCGCGCCCGTCAGACGCCTCCAGCTCAGCCCCGGGGTGGGACGAGCCGGGCCGGGCCCCGACGCCGTTATAAAACCGGCGGCGCTCACGTGGGAGGGACGGGCACGGAGCTGCGGCGACGGAGGAGACGCGCCGGGGCCGGTCGGGACGGTTTTCTTTCGACGTCGGGTTTTGGGGAAGGGGAGTCGGGGGGCGGGGAGGGAGGGGCGGGGGGCGGCACGACGCGGCGGGGAGGTTTGCCGGGACGGGGGTGGCGGGTGGGGAGGTGATGGGCCACGGTCGTCCCTTCTGCTGGCCCTGGTCTCCCTCCATCCCTCCTTCCTGCCGGCTTCATCCCCGGCCTCCCCCCGTCCCTCCTTCTCCGGGCTTGCTCCATCCCTGAGCTCCATCCTTCCTTCTCCACGCTTGCCCCGTCCCTCCGTCCCCCATCTCCATCCATCCTCCCTTCTCCGTGTTGGCTTCATCCCTTGATCCCGGATCTCCATCCACCTCTTCTTCTCCGTGATCCCTCCATCCCTCCTGCTCCGTGCTTCCTCCACCCCTCCTTCCCCACGCTTCCTCCATCCCTCTGTCCATGATCTCCATCCCTCCTGCTCCGTGCTGGCCCCATCCCTCCTTCCCCACATCCCTCCCTCCATCTCCGCTCTCTCTCTCTCTCCATCCCTCCAACCTCAGCCTTCCTCCCCCCGCCCCGCCTTCCTCATCCAGCCTCTCGGCAGGGACCCCTGTCCATGGGCCCCACCACCGCCCTCCGTGGGGCCCACCACCTCCATCCATGGGCCCCACCTCCCGTGCCCCTGGGGAGCAACGACCCACGCCCATGGGCCCCATTGCCTTTATCTGTGGGGCCCGTGGCACATGTCCACAGGGAGTGGTGACCCACACCCATGGGTGGCTCCGACCCATTGCCATGGGAACCGTGACCCACAGTCACGTGGAGCCTTGACCCACTTCCATGGGGGCCACAACCCTTCTCTATGGGGAGCGATGACCCACGGCCATGAGGAACCACGACCCACGTTCACGGGGAGCAATGACCCACGGCCATGGGTGCCTCCAACCCATGGCCATGGGAGACCATGACTCAGAGCCCCGGGGAACCGTGACCCACGGCCGCAGGGGACCACGACCCACAACCGCCGGGAGCAATGACCCGTGTCCTTGCAACCAACAACCCATGTCCATGGGGAGCAATGACCCACATCCAAGGGTGCCTCCAACCCACAGCCTTGAAGACCCGTGACACCCCACCATGGGGGGAGGGGGCCACGACCCCTATCTCCGAGGGGCACGACCCACAGCTGCAGCCCGAGGGAGGCATCCAAGGGCAGCGTGAGGTGCTGGGAGGTCAATCGCCTCAAGACAAGGAGGGGGAGGCGGAGGAGTTGGTGGAGCCCGTAATTATGGGCCTCATTAACGATGACTGTGTTGATT